>NC_033796.1:7358249-7371027 GCF_001876935.1 Asparagus officinalis
TGTAACCCCAAAGGTGAATAATAACTTTTCATCAATAAAATTTCTCTTTTCAATATTTTCTTCGTGGATTTGAAGTTCTTCGTGGATTCGAAGATCGTTCTTTGTGGATTCAGATAACACCCTTGGTGGATTCTGAGGTTATCACTTTCGCGTTGCGTCATTAGAGATCTATCATGATTAGAATATTGTGTTTCATCATAATTAGGCTAGAGATAGAGTTTTGGTTTCCCTATATATATATATTCTTCTATTGTTGGAGGAAAACTAAACAGATGAGAGATGACCAATATTCTTGTAATCTAGAGTTAGCAGAGGGCGTAGCCTGATTCAAGAATATTATGCGAGAGGCAAGGGTTTCGTAGTCTTTGTCCGTGTAAAAGATTACATCATTGGGAGAGGGCTTTGGAGAGAATATGAGAGTTGATTATGTATGTGAGGTTGAGAGACTGAGAGACAAGAGTTGAGTGGTTCCTCTTGTATCCCTGATACATAGTGAATTTCTCGTATTATTGCCTGTGGACGTAGGTCGAAGTTGGTCGACCAAACCACGTAAATCTCGATGTTCTTTCTTCTTGATTGTGATTATTTTATATCTTATTGATTGTGGTTTAACTTCCAAGTTGCGTAAATCGCAGTAGGCAAGGAGAAAAAACATATATCCACATCCTTACATACAAATTCAAGGAAATTACCATGGCTAAAATCTAAAAATTCTATGGTCATCAAGTCACCTGACATGTTTCTTTGTGCCAGTCACAAGCTGAGATCGAAGCAGCAGAGACCAGCAAAACGATAAGTTCACCAGAGCAATGCTTTGGATCGTCTCTGCATTATTCGTTGGAATAAGCCTCATCTTTGCATTAAAGTCATTTGGAGTGTATAGTAATAGACTGCGGTAAGATGAAAGTTACTTTTCTAAGCTCAAATTCAACTAAAATCATCATCGCCAATTTGATTAAAGTAAAATGGTCAATTGAATATATCCCCTGTATATTATGACGGTACACTCATTTATACTCTCTAAACTTTTTTTATTACCACTTGCGTCATCCGAACTCCAGTCAATTTTATGCTAATTTTAACGTGAAAAAAAGATTAAACTGCCTCTATTAATGGGCAAAAGATTAACGTCGGCCCTAGTAAAAAATAATAAAAACAAAGGGACAGACTGGCTTTGGCTATAATTAGTAGCTCAAGAACTCAAGGATCCAATCTTAAGCCATATTTTTCTCTGAGTCGTTGGCTATGCATCACCTGGGCATTTTGTGGTCCCTTTGCCAAATCTTTGCTCCATGCTCTAACCACACTCAACTGGACAATAAATTCATTGCCTAATTTCTAGCATTCATTCAGTTCAATCATACATGCACAATTGTATGATAGATCGCGAGTAATGCTTGATTTACAAATATTTTTTTACCGACCGAGAAATATAATTTACTTTTATTGTGGTTTGATTTATCCTTGTACATAGTTTCTTAGCTGGTCCCTGTGGTTCAAATAAGTAGACAATTAAAATTGACTAGTTGTTTTATGCTGAATACAGCCTATTGGCAATAGATCTGCTTCCTATCTACCTCCTAAACCCTGACCCTGAGGCAGTCTCTTATTTTAACTTTTTTTTGAGTGCAGATCTCGAAGGGGCCATTAATTGTCCATTTTCTTCACGCCAATCTTTTATAATCTTATTTATTTTGAATTATTGCGGAAGAATAAGGAAAATAGATAGGTTAAAATTATCTCAACTCAAGGAATAAGACAAGAGCACGTAGATATCCTTTATCACAGTGCCAATTTTCACAATAGTGGTTGGACCCTTTTCAGTTACTATCTAATTGGAGAAGATCTGAATCCGGTTAAAAGGAACTGTTATATCGAAGTAGATTTTGGATGTGATGACAAATCTGATATTGATTCGCCATCTATCAAAGAGATACATATGGAGCCCTCCATGTGAAACTATATTTATGAAAAATGTCATAGAGTAATCATGCTTGAATGATGAAGGACTATGAGTTGGAAAGATAGTGAGAATGCAATTTCCTCATCCTTACCTAACAGTTACCAAGTTTGTGAATATCTGCTCCGATATTGTAAACTTCAAAAAAAATATGAGACTGTCACAGCAAAAGAAGGTTACCATCACCATTATATTTCAAGCTGATTGGTAGTGCATTTCAGCTCTACATCAGTATTTTTTTTTTCTAAATGATTATCACAGTGTTCAGTATAATTGGTTATATAATACAAGATAAACCTTAATAAAACAAATCGGCAGTAATTAAGAAGGAATTCTTCAGAAGATATAGACTGTAAAACTCTTTTCGTTAATCTAGACTAAAAGTTTGCTGTTTATGCACAGTGAATTCAATTTCATGTTAGGGGTCAAATTTAAAGCTGGATTTTTTTTTTGACAAATAAATAAATAATAGGGTTATATTTGATGCCGGGAATAAGTACGTGCATAAATTTCATATATGTAGGGACATTAATCATGGCACATAGAAAGCAACTGAGCAAGCCATTTTTCTGCTTGGTTCAGTACGGCAGCAGATTTCATGGGGCATACAAATGAACATATACAGCTGCGCTCCTTTAGAAAGGAGAAACATGATGAAGGACAGAGAACCAAATGCCAGCACTAAAATGAATTCAATGAGAGCGTACACATGAGTAAACATTAGTAAAGACACATAAAAATGAGGTTGGTTTTGGTTAGTAGTTAATGTAACAGTTTCTCTTGTTGTAACTTTATTAGCAAACAAAAGGGTATAATTGCACATAAATCCATTTTAATATCACTGCTTTGGACGTACCATCCCTTTATTGGACAAATTTTCAAAAGAGACCCGTTTGTGGATTTAATCCCAAAAAACGACCTTATTCAAACATATTTACAAAAACCGACCTGGTTTCAGCCTCAGCGTTGAAACCAGGTCGGTTTTTGAAAAAAAAATTCCGAAACTTCACGGGAGTTGAACTCCCGTGAAGTTTAGCAGATCTACTAAACTTCACGGGAGTTCAACTCCCGTGAAGTTTCATAGTTTAATTTTTTTTTTTTAACTATGAAACTTCACAGGAGTTGAACTCCCGTGAAGTTTAGCAGATCTGCTAAACTTCACGGGAGTTGAACTCCCGTGAAGTTTCGGAAATTTTTTTTCAAAAACCGACCTGGTTTCAGCGCTGAGGCTGAAACCAGGTCGGTTTTTGTAAATATGTTTGAATGAGGTTGTTTTTTGGGAATAAAAATCTAAATGGTTCTCTTTTGAAAATTTGTCCTCCCTTTATTTCATTGTTTCACGTAGACACCATTTTTTTACTTTTTTAACCCTTGGATATACTCACTGATTTTACTCATTGACAATATCTGCCAAAATTTCATCAAGGTAAAATATTAAAAAGATTTGACCCAGGGTATATACTTGCAACAGCGAACTATATGGGGGGGTAGCAAGTTTAAAACAGTGACACTACACATTTGCAAGTCATTACATTTAGGGGCTGTTTGTTTCGCTCAAATTTGAGCTGAAAGTGTCGTAAAGGGGCTGTTTTGAAAACTGACGACGAAAAAACTGTCAGTTTTCTTCATTTACGGTTGTTTGGTTCGTTTTGAGCGGCGAATGAAAATGGGGCTGAAAGTGGCGATTTGCTGAAAGATCATTTCCGTTCCAAAAACCCCGATTTTGGTGGAAAGTGATCAAATCTCGTTTCCCCCCCTCCCCTCCCCTTTCACCCTAGGTTTCTGATCACCGCGCCGTTCCTTCCCTCCATCTTCTCCCGCCACCTGCTCTTCGCACGGCTGTTTGCTCCTTCAGCTCTCGATCGCTGTTCTTGAGGTTTTGGCCTGACGATTTGGCCTGACGATTCAGCTCTCGATCGCCTGGTTGATTTGGGGATTTGGCCTGACGATCGCTGTTCTTGAGAAAATTGGGCGCTACTCAGGTAAAAAACCCTAAACCCAAGTATATTTTTGAGCTAGGGTTTTAGTTCAGGATCTTTGCTCGGGTTCGGAGATCATATCAGGTTTAAGATCAATAAGATCATTACCATATCTCTGTCATGTAAAGAAAAGGGGAAAAGAAGAACAGGGACTCACACTTACTTATTGATTTCGTTAAGAAAAGGAAAAAATGATACCTGACATACTTTGAAGGGTGTGGGAAATTAAGTTTTGCAAAGGAACATCTACCATGTTGATTTGTGAATTATGTGATGGATAGATAGACCTGATCATTTGTTTGATTTCTTTGTTTGGTATCTTGTTATTTGGTATCTTGATATTCAAATCATGTTATGCACATCTTGAACTTGTCAAATATGAAATGGTATATCATATTATGATATATATGGTTAAATGGATATATCATGGGAAATTGAGTAGTGTAGTCTGGTTAGGATACTTATGATTACGTGTGACAAAATCATGAAAGCTCGTCTCTTTTAATGCCTCAATCAACACATGTTTTTATTTTGCAAGTAGGACCTTAGCAATATAATTAGACAACCATCTTCATTTACTGTTACTATCTGCTTTAATATGACGTTTGTATTTTAGATGGATGGTGATCTCGATGAAGAAACCGTAGTTAATTATTGCCTACAGTAATATATTGCAGCCAACATTGCTTTATAAACTTTATGGCAAGGCAGATAATGAAATAATGGCCTTTTCTGAGCACAACTATTATGTTGGGTGGTAATCTTACCATGGTGACCACAAGCAAGTTTTCTTAATTTTTTAGTTTGAACCAAACACCAGAAAATGATGTAAAGTATTTTCACTACATATTTTCTTCTTTTTTCAAGTTGAACCAAACAATAGAAAATGATGTAAAGTATTTTCACTACATATTTTGGGCGAAACAAACGCAAGAAACATTTTTCAGGAAAGTGAAGAAAACACAAGAAAGTGAAGGAAAATCATCTATGGAAAGTGAAGGAAAGTAACCAAACAGCCCCTTACAATAGAACACACAACTGCAAACTATAGGTTTGCAATGGCTCATAAACTGGAGATAAGCTGGACTAATCTCGTCGAACCAAATTGACGAAGGCCCTGTTTGAGTCATGTGCCCAAGCACATCTACTCATATATCCATCTAACAATTATCCTAATGTAACTCTAAATCTCATCTCATTTTTGGTAATTACACTCACATCTAATGACCTAATATGCCAATAAACCATGTGAATGCAAGATGTGCCGAAAATTCATGCTATTGTAGAAGCAAAAGGGGATTGCATTGCATAGTCTTAGTGGCTCTATAGCTAACATATAGTGTGCACATGCAATAGCCTTTTTAAGTAGAGTGATCCCCTGTGTGCACGTTAACGTTGCCCTAACCATTTGTTTAGGAAGGGGGTTATTCTTGTGTTAAATAAACACATGCACAAACACACAAAGTTCTACTGACCCACAATACTCTAATGTAGAATTTAATGTACTAGATTAGATCTTAGACAAAAGTATTTAATCCTTTTCTGCCAAAGTTGTAAGCCCCAAATAGAAACGAAGGCAGAAGGGAATAATTCTCCACATCATTTCTTTAATACTAGTTGCAGATTGGCCCTCATACATACCCCCTATATTGTTTCCCAATTGCGGGTAGACCCCATGAGCAAACTTTTTCACTCTCTTTTACCCTCACGAGGCCTATTCATCAAAAAAACAAATCTCTTCCTCCGAGGGTGGAAGAGTCAAAATTTTTCGCTTAGGGGAGTTCGTCTGCAACAATGGAACCCCGAGGGTCTATCCACAATTAATGGATAGTACAGGGGTCTATCCGCAATTAGTCCAAATGGTAAGACTAATCCGGTAACAAACTGAAACTTCTCAGTGTTCTCACTCCTCCCACTTGTGTGTTTGAAATTCTCTCCTCTCCTTGCGTCTTTTGTTTATGTTCTTCCCAAGATCTCTACTGGCTCTCTGAGTTCCTCTTCTTCTATAATATATCATATCATGGGGAAGCAAACTCCAGAGTCTAAGCAGACAATCAGTCAAAGAATAGGATGGCAGAGCTCACAGCGTACAGCAATGAAAAGTACTAATAATGGCAATTATAATGAATACCTTTATAAATGAAGGAACCCGTCCTCTCCTAATTCTCTCCTCTCTTTTTTTTAAAGTTAATTTCTTGTCACAAGGAAAACAAAAATAAAAGAACAAAAACAACTGGTGCGTGCTTCAACATCTTGAAAGCATGAGCAACTGGTTATTCCTCTTTTTTTTTTTTGGTATTTTTCTTCTTTAATTTCAGTCCACACCAAAACTCCCACTAACCAAACTAAACTGAACAATGCAAATCTTTGTACTAGCTCATGAAACAAAATGCCTGCTTATTTTCCTCCTCTTGCTAGCAGGTGAGCTATTGTGAGAATTTTCATGAGTATCAGTAGCCCTTTCCTCACTGTTATGGCTCAAGCAGCATCCAGCATCAAGAACCCCGGTTGGGCTCAGCGCAGAGGAACTTGACGGACTACTTGCATTCTTTAGGCCCATACTCTTCATAAATATCACCTCTTGTATAACTTCATAGCATCTCAACAATTTCGCCTGCAACCAACCAAATTATAATCACATAAACCAACTAAAAACCTGGGTAATTATAACAAAACATTACGTAATTACAAAGACTATACCTTGTCTACATTGTTGCAAAAGGATGCAAACTTTTCAATATCCACCATTTGGGTTTCTCCCAATACTGACATTGCAACTGCTGCTGCAATCTCAGAAGGCCTGAATGCTAAAAACTCGATCCCTGCATTCCAATTTCACATAATTCAGATAAATTTTACTTTGTATACGTATGAATGTGAACAAAGATTTTATACCTCTAGCTGTGCTCAATATTAGCTGAGCTGCACGAGAGATCAATGGCTTGGATGGGGAATTGCCATCATTGAATTTGTGAAGGAAGTAGTCTATGAAAGAGAAAGGGGTGACTGCTTGCATCCTCCATTTGAGAGTGCTCAGAACAAGAAGCTCCATTCTTTGAATAGTCCTAGCTTCAAAAACATATTTTGATTCGCTAACCTGATTTAATTTCACATAAAATTTTCATAATTAAGTAAAAATCTATCATGTTACAAGCTACGGAATAGTTCATCTGGAATATTCAATTCACCTGTAAATCAAGCAATAGAGGGACTTCAGTTTCTTCCATCTTGGCAGCCAAAGACAAACAAGCCACAGAGAGTAACTGAGACATCCAAGTCTTTCCTTGCTATATAACAAGAATTGAATAGAGAATTAAGATGAGAAATAGAACTAAAATAGATCACTCAATATGTGCTAAATAATAATAATAAACTGAAAATTTTCGCATTATGAAGGATTCTCACTGGAAGTTCATAAGCTGAGAGGAATCTATCCAAGTAATTCACAGAGAGATAAGCGCTCAATGGTCCAAAACTGTAGTGGGCATGAGCCTGTCCAGTAAAATAGAAATACCACTTCATTAGTTCATAACAGAAAAGAATAGACATTGAACAAAATAAAGACATCAAACTATCAAAATCATACACAACCCAGAAATCCAGGACAGAAAATTATAACAGCATTGACCAAATAACATAACTAAAATAATCCTACTATAAAAGGATTAAAAGAACAAAGAAAATTAAGGAAAATGAAAAAGGGGGAAATTCTCACTTTCCAAATCCAGTCAATGGCATCTCTTCTGATTGACAAATCCAAGGCCCCAGTGATCAATCTCTTCCCATAATCTTCTCTTGGAAGATGTTCAGCCTCTGTCTTTATCATCAAATCCAAGCACTCATCAGATTGCAGTGGAAAACCCATCAAGAAATCTTCATAAAGATCACTCCTTTGCTGCTGAGGAGCCCAGACATCTTCCTCTAGCTCATCCTCAAAGCAGAGGATGCTGTTGTTGTCCTCAGCACAGAGGAGGATAGAAGACGCAGTTTCATAGCTCAAACCCATTTCTCCCAAGAATGTAAAAGTTCAGATTTTGATAAGGATTTCAGGTAATAAAAGAAGTATTTTTGATGGGTTTGTAGCTCCTCTTCCTCTTCCTCTTCCTCTCCCTCTCAAATAGGTCTCTTCATAGAATGCAAGAGGAAGAGAAAGGAAGAGCTTTGCCTTGTTAAGAGCTTTCAATGGAGAGGCACTGTAGCAAGAATGAGGCTCATGGCTGGCAAAAATAGGGACAAATAGGGATGAAAAAGGAGAAGAAAATGATAAAAAAATTCACTGTTTTGCACTTTGCCTTCTGTATAAAATTTTTCGTTCTTTTGCATATGTGTTTGCTTGGGGGTTTTGGGAAGTCTTTTGGGCTTTTGGGGTTTTGATGGGGGTGGGTGGGATTAAAAATGATGATGGTCTGGTAATTGAGATGACTTTTTATTTGGTTAATGATGTGGGAGGTACAAATACATGATTTGAGGAGGTGTGTTTGTATTTCCCTGTCTGCCCCTTGAGCTTTTGCCTATTTTCAAGAGAGTCATTTGGTGTGAGGACTACAGTAGACATGCCAAAAAACAATTTCACAAATTCATTAGTAAAAAGGCCAAATAGCACATCCTATGGTTTCATCTATTTTCCACTTATATGCTCTTACTTGTATTCGGTAGCAAAAAAATATCTTAAAGTTTTTAAACCTACACTTATATACCCCAACTTGTTTTTTTTTTTTTTTTTTTTAGCTATACCCCAACTTGTTTTTTTTTTTTTTTTTTGTAGCACTTATGTAGCCTAAAGTTATTAGAATTTGCACTTAAATACCCTAAAGTTTTTAAATATGGTACTTAAATAGCCTAAAGTTTTTAAAACTTTGCACTTAAATACCCTCAAGCTTGGATAATTAAGGGTATTTATGTGTAATTTTTTACAAACTTTATGATATTTAAGTGCCGCCAATATAAGCGAGAGTATATAAGTACAAGTTTTTAAAAATTTTAGGATATTTTTTCTACCAAATACAAGTTAAGGTATATATAAGTGAGAAGTAGGTGAAACAATAGGGTATATAAATACTATTTAACCAAATACAAATGATGGGTACAATATAACAATTCATTTCACTAAACAATTATTAAGAAATAGACTAAAGTGTTAGTCTCCTCCTATTAGTCACCCCCAAATCAAATTGTGTTAGACCTTTCATTGTTATCTCTTCGATAGCTTGTTTACAAAATAGGGTGACAACTCACATCCAAAAATATTTTTCTAAATATATTTTTGGATTCATTTATATGTTTGAAAAAGCAAAATTTATAGTGTCTATTCATTAAGTAAAACCACTCATTTAAATTGCATTAGTATTATTAGAAACTATTGATGGATTAATTGTTTCATTTTAAAGATTAATGGAATTTTACTTTATTTTGTTTTTGTATGCACAAATCAATGTAATGGAAAAGAAATATTGATTCTAGTTTCTGAAAATGCATAAAATGCATATACGTTGAACTACTTTCCAAAATCCAGAGAATGAAATCCAGTGTAACCTAACATTTATGTGATGAAATTTTTTTTATGCATAGAATTTCTCATTTCTAGTTAATTGAAAGTTTTTCTGAAATATAAAGTTAAAAATTGCAACAATTATGATGTAGGGGTGCTATTGTCAGTTTCCTTTTTGTTAGATTTGATAATTGTTGAGGCGGGGAGGTAAAGAAAGTGAGGATCTTGGAATAAAAGAGGAGGGGTATTTTGGGAAAGACAAAATAAGGCCTGACCAATTAGATAGCAAAGCTGCGGTGTTCTGGACTTTCTATTGGGACGCGTGTCTATGGCAGAAGACCAATACTGCTGCCGTTTCACTCAGAGCCAGCTAATTATTACCCTAAGTTTGTACTGTACCCACTTCTCAATTTCATTTTTATGAAATATAACTAGTAGTTTTTCCTCTCAAAATTCCTCATGGTAATTATAATATATAGGGTCCTAAGATAAATCGTCTGTCCTTAACGGAGTTCGCTTCCTCGTTATTTGATTTTTATTTTAACAAATTTTCACATTAAGTGCTAGTTTTTACGTGTGACGAGTTTGTCGTTTTGTGGAGAAATTCCTCCTTTCATTGTTCTCTTATTTATCTTAAAAACAATGAGAAAAATCAATCTAGATGGTTTAGTCTCACCTAATTAGAATGTACTAACTCAAACTAGCAGAAATGATAAGATTATGATTAAAAGGTAAGAAAGAACAGAGTCATCCGTCACGACTAAAAAGCAATCAAAAAAGACATGAGAATTATTAACTTAAGTGGAAGAGATGACTCTTAATCATATTAACTATTAAGTCAAATAATATGACTTGTATAATTGATCCCAAAATATTTAGGATAAAATACTTGTTATTGTTGTTATTTTTATTATTGCAATGCTAATGGTTTAGATCACATCATAAAATTATATTATTATTATTATTATTGGTACGAGGGAAATCTTAACCGTTGGGAGCTACAAGTAGACAAGCAGCCCAAGCTCAAGTCCAAGTCGTCAATAGGACTTCCATCAGACCACTTGGCTAGTATAATGTTAAACATCAACCACCTGAGCTCACCCCTTGATGGTAATTGTATTTAATTCATTTTTCTATTTTTCACATCTGATGTATACAGTTTCATTATTTTATAGGGAAAAAATGTGTCCAAGAGTCCAAAAATAGAAACTTCATGTGACGAGACTCTTTGTATTTTGCCCCATATAGATAAGCCCCAAATACACACAGTATTTGTGACGAAGCCCTAAAGTATCGGATTTAAAAAAACAAGTGGAAGTTACGAATTTGCCCCTTTGATGGGACTGAACTCGGTTACTATGCCCCTCTCTGTTTATTCCTAATTTCTCCATCATTAATCACATCTCTCTCTCTCTCTCTCTCTCTCTCTCTCTCTCTCTCTCTCTCTCTCTCTCTCTCTCTCTCACCCTCTCTATCTCTCAACTTCTCCTTCTCTCTCACTTCCGCCATGGCCACTGAAAATGATCAGGCCCTGGGCAAGCCGTGGAAGGCGAAGGCGAGGACGGTGGTCATGGAGTCAGAGATTAGGGACATGATCAGGCCTGAGGGTTGGGTCGTCTGGGACGGGGCCGACTTCCACTAGACCTGCTATTATACCGAGGACAACAACAGGGGGTCTAATAGCGACCCCAGGCCTAGGGCCGAGTGGGTCAAGAAGCACGATCTCATCAACAAGAAGGAGGCGTCCCTCTTCCTGATCGAGGACTAGCTGGGGGACGTCACCTGGCTGAGGGACGCTGGGGCAAAGTTCATCGACGGCTTTGTCAAGAGCTAGTTAGTTTAATCAAATCGC
Source organism: Asparagus officinalis (assembly GCF_001876935.1). Taxonomy (NCBI): domain Eukaryota; kingdom Viridiplantae; phylum Streptophyta; class Magnoliopsida; order Asparagales; family Asparagaceae; genus Asparagus; species Asparagus officinalis. The sequence continues at coordinate 7,369,529 of NC_033796.1, forward strand.
TAGCTAGGTTGCTAATTAAATACTCGATTGGCTTGGACCCGCCGTGCATAAAGCACGTTGGGTTTTAATTTATTACCTTGAATTTTTATTAATTGTTTTGTCATGGAAATTTTTTTTAAACATTTTATTTGTAATTGTTTCTGAAAATTATAAATGAACAGTGAGGTGAATTCCTCTCCTCTTTTATTGTTGTTATTGCTATTTTTATTATCAGTTCACTGCTGGAAACATAACTTTTAGCGACGGAAAAATCCGTCGCTAAAAGTAGAAAATCCGTCGCTAAACCCTTTAGCGACGGAAAATATAAAATCCCGTCGCTAAAATATCGTCCGTATAGTGAGGGTAGCTAACATGTGTTTTAGCGACGGATATTCCGTCGCTAAATTTTAGCGACGAAACATTAGCGACGGATAATCCGTCGCTATACTTTATTTAAAAAAATTAAAAAAACTTTAGCGACGGATTTTCCGTAGCTTCGTTTTTTTTTTCAAAAATAGTTATTAGCGACGTATTTTCCGTCGCTATTAGTTATTAGCGACGGCTTTTCCGTAGCTAAAAGATTGTTTAGCTACGGAAAATCCGTCGCTAATAACTATTAGCGACGGAAAATCCGTCGCTAATTACTATTTTTGAAAAAATAAAAAAATAAAAAAAACGAATATTCCGTCGCTATTAACTTTAGCGACGGAAAATCCGTCGTTAATATTATCTATTTTCCGTCGCTAAAAGTGTATTTAGCGACGGATAATCCGTTGCTAAAAGCTTCCAATATTTTTTTAAAAAATAATTTGAAAATTGAAAAAACCTGTACAATAATATAATAAATTTAAAATCCTGTTCAATCAGCAGTATAATATTCATTCTCACGCATATATAACACATAATTTAATTAAAATATCCCAACATAGTAAGCGTTGTTTATACAGTACACACCATGATAAGTATTGTTTATACAACACACTCATTCATTGTTTTCAAAGGTAAAAAAACAAATCAGTCCTCTTGATCATCATCCTCATCACCAGCTCCACCTTGTCTAGAAGTCCCGGCCTGCAATTATAAATCAAACGTTAACAACATGGCATGACATTCAAGTATAGCAATAAGAGAGTATCATGGCATATTCTTATGTATTATACGCACGCACACACAATTTTTACAACAACGCATACACACACCCTAACAACGCATGCACGCATAATTTTTACAACAATACGCGTACACGCACAATTTCTCACCATATGCGCATGTACGCGTACATGCTCATACGTGTACATGCACATACGCGTATACGCACGCACGCACACATACACGCGTGCACGCATGCACGCATGCACCACACTCCACACCCCCCACCCCCCACCCCCTCCCCCTCACCCTACATCACCACCACCACCAAATCCACACTCCTTCCCCTCCCCCACCATGACCAAATCACCCCCCAAGCAATCACATAACCAACCATACGCACGCACGCACCACAACAACACAACCACGAC
>NC_033796.1:7377364-7393159 GCF_001876935.1 Asparagus officinalis
TGCGCCCCCCTCTCTCCCGAAAACCCCCCCCCCCTCTCTCCCGAACATCCACATCGCCGCCGTTCCGACCGCCGCGAACCGCCGAAATTCTCTCACCGCCGCCTTCCGCCACCTCTGGGTAGGTAAACGAGACGGACGACCATCGTTCTCGCTAGCCCGCATTCAGGCCTCCTCACAACTCCCTAATCTTAAGAGCCGACCAAGGAAAAGAAAAGGTATTGAAAAACCCCTAAAAGTAAAAATCTCCTAAACTGCAAAAACCCCCCTAAAAACCCCAGGAAACAACCCTAAAGCTTTACCCCCAAAAAACAGCCCCCCAAGCACAAGACACGCCGCACAGAAGCGTCTACGCATAACCCTCCGCCTAGAACACACTACACAAAACCTGCCAAGAAAGGTAACAACCTCTACATCCCCTTTCAATACCTCCTCCTTCTCTCTCCCGATTTCGGGTGTGGGGGGGGCAGGGGTTCGAGTGTGGGGGGTGGGGGGTTTTGTGGGGCGCGGGCAGCCCAAAAGTTTTGGGCGCCCGCGCCCAAAAATTTTTCAGTATGCACATATTTAGCGACGGAAATTTCCGTCGCTAAATAAGTTATTAGCGACGGAAATTTCCGTCGCTAATAATCCGTTGCTACATATGTTTAGCGACGGCTAATTCCGTCGCTAAAATGTAAATTTCCGTCGGTAAAATAACTTTACCGACGGAACAATGGCGACGGAATTTGCCGTCGCTATAAGTAGTTTTATAGCGACGGAAATGTCCGTCGCTATTGTTCCGTCGGTAAATTGCTGTTTTCCACTAGTGGTTCTTTCTTGAATTTGTTGTGGACATGGCCGAAGCGCTTACTGGGACTAAGATCGCAAGGCAACAATATCAAACAATAATAGAAAAGAATTATGTGTGTTAGTTCTAACTTTCAGCTAGTGTTATTTCTAATATAAGCGTTAATTCTAGTGGTATGTTAGTTCTAGTTGAGCCCCTGTTAGTTATAGTTGTTCTCGTGTTAGTTCTAACTGATGTCATATTAGTTCTAACTTCCAGGTAGTGTTATTTCTAATATAAACGTTAGTTCTAGTGGTGTGTTAGTTCTACTTGAGCCCCTATTAGTTCTAGTGGTTCTCGTGTTAGTTCTAGTTGATGTCATGTTAGTTCTAACTTTTAGCTAGTGTTATTTCTAATATAAGCGTTAGTTCCAATGGTATGTTAGTTCTAGTTGAGTCCCTGTTAGTTCTAGTTGTTCTCGTGTTAGTTCTAGCTGATGTCATGTTAGTTCTTACTTCCAGCTAGTGTTATTTCTAATATAAGCGTTAGTTCTAGTGGTATGTGTCATGTTAGTTCTTACTTCCAGCTAGTGTTATTTCTAATATAAGCGTTAGTTCTAGTGGTATGTTAGTTCTAGTTGAGCCCCTATTAGTTCTAGTTGTTCTCGTGTTAGTTCTAGCTAACGTCATGTCAGTTCTTACTTCCATCTAGTGTTATTTCTAATATAAGTGTTATTTCTAGTGGTATACTAGTTCTAGTTGAGCTCCTGTTAGTGCTGGTGGTTCTGGTGTTAGTTTTAGCTGATATCATGTTGGTTCTACTTCCAGCTAGTGTTGGTTCTAATATAAATGTTAGTTCTAGTGGCTATGTTAGTTCTAGTTGAGCTCATGTTAGTTCTGGTGGTTCTCGTGTTAGTTCTAGCTGATGTCATGTTAGTTCTAACTTTCAGGTAATATTATTTCTAATATAAGCGTTTCTAGTGGTCTGTTAGTTCTAGTTGAGCCCATGTTAGTTCTAGTGGCTCTCGTGTTAGTTCTATCTAATGTCGTGTTAGTTCTAAATTGCAGCTAGTGTTGGTTCTAATATAAGCGTTAGTTCTGGTGACTATGTTAGTTCTAGTTAAGCACATGTTAGTTCTGGTTGTTCTTGTGTTAGTTCTAGCTGACGTCATGTTAGTTCTTACTTTCATCTAGTGTTATTTTTAATATAAGCGTTATTTCTAGTGGTATATTAGTTCTAGTTGAGCTCCTATTAGTTCTGGTGGTTCTGGTGTTAGTTTTAGCTGATGTCATGTTGGTTCTACTTCCAGCTAGTGTTGGTTCTAATATAAACGTTAGCTCTAGTGGCTATGTTAATTTTAGTTGAGCCCATGTTAGTTCTGGTGGTTCTCGTGTTAGTTCTAGCTAATGTCATGTTAGTTCTAACTTTCAACTAATGTTATTTCTAATATAAGTGTTAGTTCTAATGGTCTGTTAGTTCTAGTTGAGTCAATGTTAGTTCTAGTGACTCTCGTGTTAGTTTTATCTGATGTCGTGTTAGTTCTAAATTGCAGCTAGTGTTATTCTAATTTAAACGTTAGTTCTAGTGGCTATGTTAGTTCTAGTTGAGCCCATGTTAGTTCTGATGATTCTTGTGTTAGTTCTAGCCGATGTCATATTAGTTCTAACTTCTAGCTAGTGTTATTTCTAATATAATTGTTAATTCTAGTGGTATGTTAGTTCTAGTGGCTCTCGTATTAGTTTTACATGATGTCGTGTTAGTTCTAAATTGTAACTAGTGCTATTTATAATTTAAGCGTTAGTTCTAGTGAGTTAAGTTAGAACTAACATGAAGTGAGTTAGAATCAACATAAAATGAGTTAGAACTAACAAAGAACCCAAGAGATCCCAATGCCCAATCAAAGATATTTAAATATATATTGTAGCTCTAGAGGTTTGAACTCCTGACCTCTAATTTAAGCGTTAGTTCTAGTGAGTTAAGTTAGAACTAACATGAAGTGAGTTAGAATCAACATAAAATGAGTTAGAACTAACAAAGAACCCAAGAGATCCCAAGGCCTAATCAAAGACATTTAAATATATATTGTAGCTCTAGAGGTTTGAACTCCTGAGCTTCTTTCCAAATTACCAAGCTTTACCACTAGACCAAGTAGCCAAAGTATTAATGTTAGTTCCATTTAAAGTTAGCTCTTACTTGTCATTAGAACTAACATGAAATAAGTTAGAACTAACATTAAATAACTTAAGACTAACATGAGTTATTTCTCATGATAGAGTTTAAAAAAAAGGCGAAAATTTTTCCTCCATTTTTTCAGTCAGATCACATTAATGGGACGTGACTTTCCATGTTTTTTGGAACCAGAGTCGTCCGGGGAAGATAAGTGGAGGGGTAATATCGGGTTTTTTTAAAATACAATCTTTTTTTTTGTACTGCTGACGTGGAGGGGGCTTGAAACATTGAATGCTATTTTTTGGGGCTGAATCACATGGGCCAAAATACAAAGGGCTGGGACACATGGAGTTCCTTCTTTTAGGGGCCCGACACAATTTTCCCTATTTTATATGTCAATATAGCTACCTATTTGTTTGTTGTCTTCTTATTTCCATCATTTTTTACTTTTTGTTTGCTGCCTAGGATTCAATTGTTTCACTTTTTGCATGTCAGCATAGTTATATAAATTGATTTAAAGTGCATGCAATTAATTTTTGTCAAGCACTTGCTTTAGTAATTTTTACATTTATTGTAAGCGCACTTGTTTTATTTTATTTTTAAACGGACAAATGTATGTGGTAAATCGAATTTCTCTTCACAAGCCCAAGAATTCTCAAGCAAATTTCTTACAAACGCCATATGAAGCATCAAAATCTCAAAGGAAGAAATCACACTTTTTTTTGAAGTACGGGAAGAAATCATGTACTTAATTAAATACAGTATTGCGTGACCCTAAGGAGATACATAATGCATTATATGAATGATATCTTATGTGGTCACATGCATGGCTCTCTTTCTCCCATAAAAAAAAACTTTAATATAAAAGGCTTAATTAAAATCAGTTCATGGCTCAATCTAACATTGCCTCCTCTCGTACTTTATTTAAATAGAAACCTTGATGACTCCAGCTCACTTTGTCCTATGCTTTTATCATTTATGGTACATTTTGCTGTCTATATATTGATCAACTGTACAATTAATAATAGTGTAATGAAATTAGTGAAAGAATTCATTACACAAGTTACAGTCAAATGCTAGTTTGGAAAAATACGCACATTTAGATTCCTATAAATCCAATTAATTAGATATTAGTCCATAGATCACATTTTATATAGATTTTCAAAGTTTTTTTTAATATTTAATAATATGATCAGATCCTTGAAATACTAGTCAACGTACCAAACTCAATTACTATGCTAGTTATGTACCCTCTCCTCTTCCTGTCCCCTAACCTTCATAAATGAACGTACGTAAATAAAAGTAAGAATTTGATATAAAAAACGATTTGAGTCTATAAGTATTAGAATATAAGACAACAATATACTTACTATTCATCACAATATCAGAGTTTTGAAGGAACTTTAAGATACTATCAGGGAAAACCTTGAATTTTAAATTTTAGCGGACACACATTTGTAGTAGATCTTACGAGATCAATGTAGAATTGCTAAAATATTTAGTCTAAAAAAGTTGCACTAAGCACTCATCATGGTTCAGTAACGTGAAAACTAGAGAAAATGGTAACATAAATGAAGGTTAAAGTTGAGAATATAAGAAAATATGAGAAAGGATCAAAACTATAGCCTCCAGGATCAAGGTACCACGTCTTTCCAAGTCTGATCTTAGTCCACCTTAACACGATATCATAGTGCCAGAAATAAGATGGGCGTTCAATAATTTGACTAAATTTGTTTGTGTCTCTGAGTTTATTCATGAAACACACGGACGCCAAATTCATTCCAAACTCGAGACAAAATCTCATTAGTTTGGGTTAATTGCGTGCGGATAGACTTCTCCGTACCATCTCTATTGTTGCTGATTTCTATTGTTGCTGATAGATCCCTTGAGTGAATTTTTGACTACTTTGTATTAGAGAGAGAGAAATTTATTTTTGGTAAGTCTCAATTGGGGGATACAAGGGTTCAAAATAAATTCACTCAGGGGATCCATCTGCAACAACAAAACTAAAGGGTTTTATCTGCAATTAGGCGATGAATAGTATAATCCTTAAGGTTTTGTTAACTCTCTCAACTCTCATGGTAAGTGTTTTTAAAGGGACAGTCCAAACAAACTTAACATATTCTACTGCTTGCATGCACATAGAGATCTCAAACAAAGGGTTGATACTACTTGTTTTTTGGCATTCCCACGCTCATGTGCAACCCCTCAACGTGCCTTGGTTCGCATTATCAAACGCATCCACAACACCCGCAATTGCTCCTGTGTCTCCACAATCCTCGCTGCATTTTGAAACCAATCATGTACATAAATTAACCCAACTTGGTTGATTTACTAATGGAAAATATTTTTCAAGTCCTCATGTGGATTTATTAGTATTATACGCGCTGTTCCATAGTTTAGCTGACTGGTATCTTCAATGTACAGAAGTGTCAGCACCTTCGCGCGCTGATATTGTCTTTTTCATTGATCTCGATGCATAAATGTAATATAATTAGTTATCTTATGCAATTGCATTATATGTATTTGTGTATGTGTCGTATCGTATGGGGACCTAAAGACAGTCTCATGATGCTATAATCAAACTGCATCTAATAGCGTACTTGAATCTTTCCTTTCGTAATGAAACAGTCATATTTGTATTCTCAAAAAGAAAAAACAATAAATTTATCGTTCATATTTGCATTGGCATAGCGCGTGAAAGTAGTGTAACGCGTTTCAACTGCGTATATAGGCATCGTTAGAGACCATGGAGAAATGCAAAGATAAATAATAAGTATAGTGTTGTGTTTACCCAAACAATAAAGTAAGAATAATGGCAAAGATGAATAGTCTTATTTTATCAAATTTCAAGGCAAAGGAACACCACCAAAAAAGTAATACAAATTCGCATTCCCCTTTCAATGACGGTGAATATTTTTCTTCAGTATAGTTAACAAGATTTTGATTTAATTTTTTTTACACACATCTATAGATGTGATATATATATATAGAGAGAGAGAGAGAGAGAATATTTACCCAATACATAAATATTGACCTTATCATGACCGCTCGGAATAATTATAAACTCATGACATATTGTATACTACCCCTTTTTTATATGCATTCATCTACAATTAATGTTTTCACTGCGCACCACGTTTGATTCAAACACATCACTGCCTCTCATGATGCTTTTCATTGTGCACCATGTTTGATTCAAACACATCACCTGCCTCTCATGATGCTTTTCATTGTGCACCATCTCTCTCATGATGCTTTTCATTGTGCACCATGTTTGATTCAAACACACCATTGCATCTCCTTAATTAGGGGGTGTTTGGTTAGGTGTTTTATAGAAAAGTTTTGGGAAATGTTTTGACAGTGACAGTTTTATAAATAAAAACTTTCTCATAATTTTCATAAACTGTGTTTGATTCAACATTGAATTTATACAAAAAAAATTCTGTAAAGTATAAGAATCTTTATAATTTTACAGAAATTATTTTTCACTCAAAATGAGCTGAAAACACCAAAAAACTGACAACCTATTATTAAAATATTAAACTCACCCCCTAACCACATTTCCACCCCCACTTCACATTTCTTGTGGCCTCTAGAACTCGAAAAACATCTAAGGCTTCCTCATTCGTTCCCGCCCCCAAACTCATTCTCCTGCTCGAGTTTTCCTTACCTCGAGCTCTCGTCCTCGATTATTCCCGCCAATCGCTAGCAAGCTCAAAGATCTAGGGCTTCGCTCTAGTTCGTCGGCGTTCTTGTGGATAATTTGGGTCGATTTTTCCTTATCTCGAGCTCTCGTCCTCGATATTTCCTTACCTTGATTTTTCCTGACCTCGATCTCTCCTCCTTGATTATTGCGACCATTCGCTAGCGAGATCGACCCACTAGGGCTTCCGCCACATACGACCGATGGTGTTCTTGCGACTAATTTGGGGATTTGTGATTTTTAGCCGAAATTAGTGATTCCACCGTTGATCTTCTGAGCTATTGAGGTATAAAAATAAACCCCCTAAACCCCCTTGATTATCCGAGATTATTCTGTTAATTTTTCAATTGTTTCATTTGATTTTTTAGTCGATTATTAATTTTGCTTAGCTCTCAATTTTGTTACTTTTGTGGCTCAATTAGCATGTTGAAATCATCAATTATTTGAGCAGTTGACTATAAAAAAATTTATGGCCTAATTATGGGTTTGGATTTTTTGATCTATTGCGGTCGAATTTCTGTTCTTGTTTAGCTATTGATTTTACTACTATTGTGGCATGAATGAGACTGAAAATGAGTCTATTAATTGTTGGATAAGAAAATATTGGCAAAATATCTTTCATATGCTTGATAATTCTAGCATATATCCTTGGGTAGTTGGTTTTTATGTTATTATAGTGTTATAAATAATATTCTTTGGTAATAGCTATAAAATTCTATATGCAAACATCGTCATCATGAGTTCAACCATTTACATGACTATGTTCTATTATTGCATAAACGTTTATACTATATTTTCTTTGTAATTAATATAGATGGATGGTGTAGATGAAGAACAAATAAAGAAGATGTGTGCTAATACGTCTATATCTTACATGGTTATAATAATAGCTTGTTTATTGAGATTGCGTGCTAGGCATAAATCAATTTGTAATGCTTCAAGAGAGGATAAGATGAGGAAATTTTTTTTGTAGAAACACCCACTTCAAGCGTGTCTTTGAAGGATATAGTGATAGTTGTAGGTCTTATTTTAGAATGAGGCCTAAAGTATTTTTCAAACTTGCGGATATTTTGCAAAACAATGGTTCTTTAAAGGACACAAAACACCTTCAAGTTGAAGAACAACTCGCTATGTTCATGAGCATAGTGGGTCATAAAATAAAAAATGGAGTAATAAGGACCAAATTCATAAGATCGGGTGAAACGGTTAGTAGGTACTTTAATAAAGTTCTACATGCCATGAATGATCTTCGTGGTCAATACATGAAGCAAGCACCTAATGAGATTCCACCGGATGAGATTCCACCGGAGATTGCCAACAATCTAAACTATTTTCCTCACTTCAAGGTAAGAGAGAAATAAATTGTTATAGTTAGTGAATTGCATAATTTAATAAATATGAGAAACTAATATTTATCACAATGTACTATTTTTATAGGATTGCATTGGTATGATAGATAGAACACACATTGACGTAATGTTACGCTTTAGAGGGCGTAAAGGTGTAACGCAAAATATTTTAGCCGCTTGTACTCCAAATAAAATTTTCACATATGTCCTAGCTGGGTGGGAAGGTGTGACAAATAACTATAGGATTTTGCAAGGGGCGTTGTCCAGACCACAACCTTACGGTTTGAGAGTATATGATGGTAATCTTCCAACTCATTTAATAAATAATCAACTAAATAATATGCCAACTATCAACGGATTCCGCTTTCATAGTAGTCCCTTTCTACAAATATTTACAGAAGATCATTGATGATGATCATGTTAGGGGTGAATTTGTTAAGCCAATTTATGATACGACTGGCGTTAACAATGTCATTCCTCTTGATGATGATAATAGAGACATTCAACATGAGAGTGAGACTGAGCCTCAATCTGATGCTAACAACACATCAAACTCCACTTCTATAAAATCCCAGCATGAGTCTAGCACAAGGCCTTCCTCAAGCAAAAAAGGCTCGAAAATCCAATGATGATGAGTTGATACATAGCTTTGTTGAGTCAATGTTGGAATCAATTGAAACCAACACATCATACATTGGACTGAGCAGTTAGCTACAGCTTTGAGGTCCCATAGTGACACATATAGTGGCATATTCCTCGACATGGTATTAGATCATTTGTATGAGTCTAAGAAAGAGGCAAGGAGGTTTTTTATCAAAATGAATGAGGCGCAGAAGATGTTTATTGAAAGTCTTGCGGCGGCCCAAGGATGGGATACATCCTTGGCTTGATGGATTCATGTGATCTTGTGGGCTCGGTTATTTGTGCACACGACACTCTATTTTGCTAAATCACATGATGTTCAAATACTTTGCATTCATGTTGCTAATTATTAAAATCTCACACAAACTTATATTTTGTTAATTTGCAAACTTTAGATGTTGCAAGTCATGTTGCTAATTCCTAAACACGTACACGTACTTATATTTTGTTAATTGCAAACGTTAGATGTTGCAACACATGTAGCGAATATTGTTGTTGGTTATATTCATGTTGCTAATTGTTATTGTTGGTTATTTGTGCTTAGATTGAGCCAATGGTTGTTGGTGCCTTGTGGTATATAATGCTCGGTATGAGCTAAATGACACATGGATTTTTGGTATTCTATTTCTGGTATGGGTTCTTTTCGTATTTGTTTATTTATATGGGCAATGATGATGATAATAAATTGAGAATGCAACCTATATTTATTGTGTAATGCTTAGGCGTGGCAATTTTATGTGGAATGCAGCCTACATTGATATTTCAATGTATGAGTGAGGCAAATCATCAAAAGAGTAGCCTATGTTACATCATAAATGTTTAGGCGAGGTAATCTTTTATGACAAATATATTTATATCCTGAGCCCTAGCAAGTATTCATGTAATGGTGGATTTGTGCTCATTGTCGAGGTGTTGGTGTTGTTTTCTTTTGGTTGGACTGATATTAGAGCTTGTTTAGCTCTCTATTCTACATTGTATTGGGGGTTTGTGCTTGTTGTCGAGCTGTTGGTACTATTTTATTTTGGTTGGACTGACTTTAGATCTTGTTTAGCTATCTATTCTACATTGTATTGGTGGATTTGTGCTCGTTGTCGAGCTGTGAGTGCTATTTTTTTGTTACTATGCTAATTTCGAGCTTGTTTAGCTCTAGCTTGTGAGGTTTTTGGTTGATATTTGTGGTCAGTTTGAGCTATTAGGGCTGGGTTTTTTTGTTACTATGCTGATTTTGAGCTTGTTTAGCTCTATATTCACATAATATTATTCAGATTTGAGCTGTTGTTGGGTTTATACAAGTTCATGGCTGATTACGAGCGTGTTTAGCTCTATATTGTTAGTTTTTTTGGTTGATAGTTGAGCTCAGTTTGAGCCGTTGGTGCTATTTTTTCTTTGTTATCATGCTGATTCGGGCTTATTTAGCTCTATATTCACATAATATTGTTCGGATTTGAGCAGTTAGTGGGGTTTATTCAGGTTCATGGCTGATTTCGAGCTTGCCTATCTCTATATTCTGAGATTTTTTTTGTTACTATGCTGATTTGATTATGTTGGTGGTATTTTGGTTCCGTTTGGAGCTCAGTTTGAGCTTTTGGCAATGATGATGATCAACTAAATAAGATTACAAACTAATTTACAATGTTCATAATAAGATAATGCATTCTTTACTACGTTATTAGAGCACAATCTACATGAACTTGTATGTTTCATTTGAGGCAATCAATTTTGATAAAAAACCAATAGCTGAGCTAAATTTCTACATGAAAATATCAAATTATGACAAATTGGCAAAGTGATACATGATTTATTTAGATCATTGATTTCAATCTAACCAAAGTAAATAAACTTCTAGTCCACGATGCTAGCCAATCCCCTTTTTACCCATGTTGGGCACAGACCCATTGTTACCAATATCGTGTGTGTGAGTTAAGAGATCATTCATATTCCAATTTGTGTAGGGGATATCGTTACAATAGGGACATTTCCACCACCCGTTTTAGTCTCTAACTTTCAAAGCATTGACTCTTAGCATTATTTCTGATTCTTCCATTATATCCCACATCTCATCAAGCTTTTGATCTTCATCTGTATATGAAAATAATTCTTCATATCTTGGTTTCTGTGTTATTTTCCGAGTACGCTGATTACAAAAAAGAAAAACTAGACTCTAGTCATTGGGAAAATATTAATAGAATTTGTAATTTTTTAACCAAATTACATACCTTTGGATTTGATGAACTTGACGAGTCACCACGGTCTCTAACACTCTTACTCATATTTTTCAATTGTAGAAATTTTGTGTTCATGGATAGTTGAGGATAGAAGGATTTTATAAGATTTGAGAATGTGAAACTAGCCGTTATAAAGTGATAAATATAATAGTTGACACTTTTCTATAAATTTGGCATATGTAACCAAACAAAAAAAAAGTAAAACTTGTTATTTCTATACAGTAATGGGCCCATTTTCTTATTTTGAACCAAACAAGCAAAGTACAAAAAAAATGGTACTTTTTTATTTCTCAAAACTTTTCCTATAATTTTTTTAAGAAATACAAAAAAAAATCTATATTTTGGGTGTTTTCATTTACCTATAATTTATAGAAATTGAACCAAACACCCCCTTAAACTCTTAACATATTTCACATACAATCTTCCGATCAAACAAACCTCATCAATCAACCAAGCCATGTTAGAAATATGATCCATGATACAAAGCGGTTAGAGAGAATATTAAAGACAGGGAAAAATGCAGAATCAGGGATGGTACGTGGTTCAGTATACATGGTTCGGTAAGATTATCTGCCGTCCATAGTCATACTAGACTTTCTTTCTTCCTATTCTCGACTGTAAGTTACAATTAGAAGAGCTACAGTGTTGCTATATATAATAATATATATATATATAATATTATATATACTATATATATATAAAAGGTGTCATCAATGGTAGAAAGTTTGGTGGATGTGTCCACTTAGTGACATAAGAATCTCTCTATATATATATAGACACATATATATATATATATATATAATATATATATATATATATAATATATATATATATTATAATATATATATATTTATATATATATATATATTAGACAAGGGTTAATCTGCACAGTCGGAGTGATATACAACTGCAACAATGCGATTGATTCAACATCCCGAACCACATTTGTCTTAGAGAAATCAATTAGCAACAAGCTCCTAAGTTGTCTTCTGTGCTGTCAAACGCCTTTCATTGAGTTCAATGCTGAGGAGGAGGTGTCAAAAATGGAACACTGTGTTGTGGTGCTGGGGGGGGGGGGGCGGGGTTTAAAAGAAAAAGTTCCGCCGTGCAGGGGCTCCCACGGCGCTCATGTGGGCTTTTATTTGCTCAACACCAAACAAAATTTGAATATGGGGCTAATTTAGTAGGTCTTACACATATCAATGACTTTTGAGGGGTTTTGCTTTCATCTTTTCCCATATTCTCTCTGCCTTTGTTTTCTCTTTGCTTTGAAGCGTGCATGCTCTCCTCTGGCCATAAAAAGACAGCCTCTTATCTAAAGACACCTGCCCTCGTAAGTTCTCTGAAGTTGCTCACAGTCTTCAAAGAGAGAATTTTATCTTTGAGAGGCACGTGAGATCAAAGATGTCTTAAGTGAATCCTAAGCATTGACCGCTTTTGAGTTTTCATCCTTCTCCGTAAAAAATGAGAAAACTAGTTGGTTGCCATTTTGTTAAGATAAGGTTGTATAAATTAAATTACACAAAGCAGATGTCTAATTATGGTCTGATTTTTGTTGGTTCAATGTAAAAAGCATCTCTAATTGACTGATTCTATATTGTGTCAGTGGACAAGCAGATAATCAAATTGCGAGGGAAAAGCATTTTCATTTTCATATTGTGTCAGTGGACAAGCTGATAAGGTTGCATATTTACCGGTCTAACATTGTCATAAAACATTGAAGAGCATAGAGGGAATCTACATTGTTGTTTATGCAAATTAAAACTGATGCAAAATCAAGACAAAGGTGATACAGATGACAAATTTTCACTACAGAGAAGCACATTCATCTTCAACATATTTCAGAGTGATGCCCAAAAATGCACAAAGAAGATAACAAGCAAAATCAACCAAGACACCACTACCTTAAATGGTTGAACGAAAGAAGAACAGAGCAATAATCTTCTGCATCTTATGATAATACTTCAATGAATAATCGGGACATAGCTGTATATTCACAATTGCAAAAGAATTATCAAGCATAGTAAAGAAATTACAATCATATTTTCCAAAGTCATGTACTATGTCAATGAATTTTCAATGAGCAACCCCAGAATTTGCTGTGCTGGAATTGAAGGTTTTGACGGAACCAAAAAACAGAAGAGATCATGAAGATATGTGCCCAAATTAATCCAAAGTTCTTTGTTGTGTATGTCAGGAACCGAAGAATATTTCAGGAAGCAACTATTTGGTATAAAATGTACGGTCATTGAAGGCCATCCACATCAGCAGCCATTATTAACAGAATGATGATCACCTCCAGAGGTTTACTCCACAGGAACTGCAAGGAAAATAAAGTAGATAACGGTCAGATTCTAGGGATCCTTCCGAGAAACAGATGGAAGAGGGGAAAAAAACAATAGTCATCACATTAAAGGAAAAAAATATCACAGCGACTCTTCTATAAAAGAAGCAACAAGATGATGATTAAATAAATAACAGAGATTGCAGAAGAATAATGATTCGTTTAGATTCTTAAACCAGGGAATAACATTACTGTTATATCCATAGCAAAGAGGTGTACTCTCTAGTCTCTTAGAAAGTAAGTTCTTATTTGAATTTCAGTGTATGTCACATTCTGTCTTTTTTCTGTTTTGGTGCTACAGGGTGTGTGGATCTCTTTGATAACACAGGGTAATTCACTTGGGGTGTTCCGCAAATAGTGAAAATCAAACTCGCAGAACTTTTGCTTGAAAGAGTAATGCCTAAGGCATTTCACATACGAATTATCACGAATATATACCACACCATGTCGTAAAAGTTACTAATAGAGCTGGACATTGATATTCTTGACAGTTTAGAAAACTGGCAATCAAGAAATATGTCACTAGTGATAAACGATCAACATGGTAAAAGATAGGATAAGAAACGATGTTAGAGTTGTATCTCATTGGGATATTAATCATAGTCAAAATAGTAATCTCGTGGATAATCTCACAAGTAGAACCAATTCTTTATCACATTAACCAACAAAATATTAGGTTTGTATTTTAAGTAATGTCGCAATGAAACAAGCAAGTAGAGCTCGAACTAAGAACATTAACTTTGATGTTTTGTCACATTAACCGGCATTAGTCAAATATAATTGTATGGATGGCTAACAGGAAAAAAATGGATGAAAACCTGAGAAGACGCTTAATTAAGTGAATTGTCAAGCACTAGCAAGGAACAACTCGGGTCCAAAAGGTCCTAAGAAAAGCTTTTGCTGCAAATCAAGACTGTCAACCACAGCAATGCTTTTTGAGTAAACCAGGATCATGTTTATGAAATTCCATTGCATGGGGGTTTTTGATATTACTAACTGGTTATTGAATCCATTCCTTCCACAACAGGATGGTGGAAATATCTGAAGTACTGGAAATGAAGACCACAGTCAATAACTAATCTCCAGTTAAAAAATATTGATGTACCGCAGTCAATAGTTGATCGATACAGCCATATACTGCAATAGGTGCACTATCCTCAGTCATAGATACTGATAGAAAATGAAATACAAGTCACCTTCACCACCAACGAGAACATACATACCTGGTTGATTCCCACTTGTGCTCTGTCCATCTAGTTTCTGGAGCAACACGAACATGTTAAAACACCAACTATATACCAGAACTTTCTAACATATTTCAGTTCTTACCTTGCCATCAGAAATCCATTTAGTAAAATTCCGTCGCAGCAATTTTATTATATCTAACCTCTCCGTATAGGTGGGGTCACCACGAGCAAGCTTATTCAGGTCAACAGCAGCCTCCTGAAATGCCTGTTAGTTTAAACAACATAGAACTATATCAGGAGACACCGAACAATTTGCACAGAAGCAAACAAGATTATGAATTGGGAATCTTGTAAAAAGATGCAGTCTATTTCTGTCATTGAGCAATGTTAGTCTAAAACTTTGGATTAGATGGTTTCCAGCTTTTGAAGATTCACATGACTTAATCAATTGCAAACATTATAGATCAAAATTTTAACGAAAGGAAATGACTCTCAGTTTCGTTCCGTCCACGCAGGGTCAGAAGTATCTGTTGAATGCCTTCCGCATTGGGTTATCAACCTACCCTTAGTACAGAAATGGAAAATTACTTACACCTTCAGCAAAAAGCATGGGTCCCCGTAGTAGAAGAATAATTAACCACAATTGTGAAACATAAGAAAAAGCATGGATACAACAGAAATATTCATGGGCAAACTAAAAGTGAGGTATGACCTTTAGATAAAATTACGAATATTTGATGTTCAAAGAAACAATCTACAGGTGCAATAGAAAGTCCTGTGACGCTCAACAATATCAAGTGTTAAAAGGTAATCAAGTTGATAGAATAGAAGCTCAGAGACATTTATTTCTCTACCTTCAGATAGATGAAATATACAAGTATTTTTTTTAAAGAGCACTGCTCACAAATCAAACATTCACCATGTACACGGATTTCACTACAATTTAAGCACATAATGCGTATTTCTTTGTAGTTATGAGATTTACCCTTGCTTTGCTAGGTCAAGCTTTTATAGAGTTGAATTGCAACTTGTATTATTCAGAAATGCCAGGGAAAAGGATGTTAAATCTTATACAGGCCTCTGACTAAGTATAAAAGAGTGACAAATGCAGAAATATTTGTATGCATGCCATTTCCATGATCAATGATCAGTTGATTATCCAATAAAGGACAAGGTAAATTCAATTTTGTTACCTACAAGATCTAATAATATAACAGGGTATATGATTATACATCAGTACTTAAAAAAACATACTTCCACTACTTTAAGCCATTTAGCAAAGAAGTAAGAAACAAAGGAAAGACAGATAGCTAATGTTTATGACTTGGTGGTGCCTAGGTGGAAATATCTGTTTAGGCTGTGGTTAGCAACTCCAAAATAAGATCGATTTCAGAATATTTTTTGCTTAAC
>NC_033796.1:7393169-7444195 GCF_001876935.1 Asparagus officinalis
TAGTTAGGCTAGAATTTGAACTAAAAAAAAAACTAGTTCAAATATGACTCAAGTTTTGCCAAACTAAAAACTAGTTTTTAGACCATATTTGCATCCAATGAAGCTAGTTCTTTGGACCCGATCCCTTGTTCTCCAATTAAATATGCAAAAAAGATAGCACACAAACCTTAAGCTAAACACCTTTTGCCCAATTACCTATTTTGTATAAGTATGTCATCAACATAAAACACTGTTCAAGATCCAGAAAGCATTGTGCTTGAAAAGATAGCACACAAACCTTAAGCTAAACACCTTTTGCCCAATTACCTATTTTGTATAAGTATGTCATTAACATAAAACAATGCTCAAGATCCAGAAAGCATTGTGCTTTCCATATTACTCACTGTACCATAAATATACCAAGAAAAATATATTTACTCGAAACCTTCTGAAGTGACGCCTCAGCAATAAATGTGCTCTCTATGACGCATCAGTCCTTCAGCAAGACCTGTAGAAATTGGCAGTTGATGGCTCAGAACAGGCAGTTGATAGGTTGGCGGTCGACCGTGGCGGTCGACCGTATTCGTGCACAGAGCTTTCTATGCGTCTGGATCAACGGCGGTCAACCGCGGCGGTCGACCGCAGGAGTTTTTGTTTTTCGTGGCGGTCGACCGCAGATGTTTTTGGACTTTGAGGTTGTTCTGGGATTGAGGGCGGTCGACCGTGGCGGTCGACTGCGATGGATCGCGGACTGCCGCAGCGGTTTCGGGTCTGGTTCTGTTTCCAGACCCGCTTCGTTTGGGATTGTTATAAATACCTAGAGGGTGTCTCTAGGGTTTGTGAACAGGAGATTTAAGCTGTTGGAAGAGGTTTTCTTTGGGCTTCTATTCTAGGAGTAATTGGAGAGATTGAGAGTTGATTTGTTGAGGGTTTATGAGAGATTTTGTAACCCTAGTTTGTCCCTCTTGATTTCTAATAGTGAAAACTCCCCCCTCCTTGCCCCGTGGACGTAGGCATCTCGCCAAACCACGTTAAAACTGGTATTATTGTGTTTGTGCTATTGTTGGTGTGTTTGTTTCTCTCTCGGCTATTTGATATTGGATCTCGGCACAGGGGTTCCTCCCCAACAAGTGGTATCAGAGCTCCGAGCAACGTTTGAGCTTTTTGGAGGTGTAGATTAGTTGGGAAGTTCATCTAGAGCTTAGATTGGTGATAAATGTGGGATCTTTGTGGTAAAGTTTCTATCTTTTTCAAGTTGAATCTATTTTTTGTTTGTTCCGCAATTGTTTGGGTGCTTTGAGATAATGACTGTGAAAGATAGAAGTGGGGAGGGTTCTTTTAGTGTGAAGACCGTCCAAAGTTTGAATGTTCATTCTATGAAGATAGATGTGGAGAAGTTCGATGACACAAATAATTTTAGACTTTAGAGATGCGAAGTCATGGATGCGCTAAATGCGCAAAATTTGAAAGATATATTAGAGTTGGACAGGAAACCGGCCGACATTGATGAGAAGGTTTGGAATAAAAAGAATAGAACGGTGTGTGGTGTGATTAGGTATTGTCTCACTCAAGATCTAAAATATGATGTGATGAATGGGACTTCTGCAAAGAAGATTTGGGAGGTCCTAGAGGGCAAGTATTTAATGAAGAGCGTTAAAAATCACTGGCATTTGAAGAGGAGGCTTTATCGCTTTCAATTAAAGAATGAGACATCCATTAGTGATCATATGAACCACTACACGAAGCTACTTGCAAATTTGGCGAATGTAGATGTTATGGTTGAAGACGAGGATAAGGCATTATTGTTATTGAGTTTCTTGCCTGACGAGGAATATGAGACATTCGTCCTCACTCTTATTAATGAGAAGACATCTTTTTCGTATAGTGAGATCACCGCGGCTCTTGTGAATTATCAACTTCGAAAGAAGGACAATGAGACTTCCATTGAGCCGGTTGCGGGGGCATTGGTTGCAAGAGCTAGAAGTCCAAACTGTGGTAGGAGGTCGCAGTCTAGATGGGGGCATCCTACAGTTGGTAGGAATCAGTGTGTCTTTTGTAGAAAGGATGGATATTGGAAAGCCGAATGCCCAAAATTACAAGCCAGAAGAATAAGGAGAAAGCTATTCAAGCTTCAGAGGTGAATGTTGCCAAGGCTAGTGGCGACGTTTCAGATTCAGATTCTTCGGGCTATTCATGCCCAGCTCTTCCGTCAGTTGGTGTTGCCGACTCCATCGAGTGGATGTTGGATTCAGATGCTACTTACCACATATGTCCTAGGAGGGATTGGTTCTTCAGCTTTCAGGAGTTGAAAAGAGGGGATGTTGTTCTTATGGGTAATGATCACAGATGTCCTATTGGTGGTATTGGTACCGTTTAGATTCGAACGAGTGACGGGATGATTCGGGAGTTGGTTGATGTGAGGTTCGTTCCTCAACTGAGGAAGAACATCATTTCATTTAGGGTATTGGAGGTAGCAGACTATAGGATGATCTTGACGGATTCTCGCTTGAAGGTCACATTGGGATCCATGATTGTGATGAAGGGTGTCAGGAGAAGTAACTTGTATTATCTGTTTGGGAGCACGGTGATTGATAGAGCGCTGACGACTTCTTTGGCTAGATTATGATATTGTTTGGTGCTGGGGTATATTATTGGTTATACCGTGCATAGATTGTTGAGGAGTGCTATGACCTGTAGATTGAAGTCCTTTGAGCACAGTGGGATGAGCGAGAAGACCGAGGTAGAGTTTGGCACTTCTATCCATCGATCGAGTGGTCTTTTAGGAGGTGTTCAGTCAGGCATTGGGGGGCCTTCCATGGAGACATCATTGGAAGGTAATCGGTATTTTGTTTCCTATCTTGGGGATTATACTAGGCATATATGGGTTGCAACCAAGTTCCTTTAGTATGAAGCCCTAGTAATCCGTAACAGTTGGAGGAGGTGTATGGGCAGAGAGGTTACCCATCGTACTAGTTCTAGTAGGGGTTCTTTCTTTCATTGGTGCCAAGCTCATGGCAGTTGAAGACATTTCAGAGGAGAGGAGACAGTAGGGCGACGAGATGAGATGGCGGATTTAGTGGGCCGTTCTTTTCTGGAGGAGAATCGACGTTGGTTGTCAAGCAGTGGATTTGGTATTCGAGTTTCGACACGTTTGGGCTATCTTATAAGGTTGCCGACTACTACGTGTAGAGTTGTTAGATCTGATGGAGCTGCTTTAGTTTTTGGTTAGCGTCGGATATTTGGCTACTCAGCACTTGATCACATCGTTGATGTGAGATTAGATTCGATTGCGTATTTGGGATTCAGGGGCTCATTCGGCTATCAATTGGGAGCTTCTGAGTTTGGTCTGAGCAGGTTTATCACTTTGGACTCTCGGTAGGTAGAGAGTATTGATCAGGTCAGTGGGATATCGCAGCGGGTGGAGGGTGATGCTACTCCACATTGGGTGGAGCTTACTCCACATACTCCAGGTCATTTTGCATTAGTTGGGATTCCGGGTAAGGTGACACAGTTTGGGGATCAGATTGTTCAGGATGAGGATGGCGAGTTGGTAGATCCATGTGCAGCTGGTGGATATAGCTTGGATACGGCCATTGGTTCACCTCAGGTGGAGGTGTTTGGATCGTTTCAGTATGGAGCCGTTGGTGATGCTGTTAGCCGCGCATTGGATATTGGTATTGGTGAAGAGTTGAGGACACTTCTTTTGGATTGAGGGCTTTTGGAGGCCATTAGGTGAACTACGTGAAGGCTTGATTCCTTGAAGAGGATACGTAGGCAGTCAGTTTTGATGCAGCCGATTTGGTGAGTAGACACAGTTGGTTTGGGGTGAGTGTTCGCACTCCCATTTGTGTCTCGACGTGTTGTGGATGTGGTCCGTTGTCATGAGTCCGTTGCCATGGCATACTGGATGCAACAAATGAGGTAATTGATTTGGTTGGTGTCGGCTCAGTTTGGAAGAATCTTTACCGAGGTGGTGATTTGTAGAAATTGGCAGTTGATGGCTCAGAACAGGCAGTTGACAGGTTGGTGGTCGACCGTGGCGGTTGACCGCGTTCGTGCACAGAGCTTTCTATGCGTCTGGATCAGCGGCGGTCGACCGTAGGAGTTGACCCCCACGGTCGACCGCCGCAGCGGTTTCGGGTCTGGTTCTGTTTCCAGACCCGTTTCGTTTGGGATTGGTATAAATACCTAGAGGGTGTCTCTAGGGTTTGTGAGCAAGAGATTTGAGCTGTTGGAAGAGGTTTTCTTTGGGCTTCTATTCTAGGAGCAATTGGAGAGATTGAGAGTTGATTTGTTGAGGGTTTATGAGAGATTTGTAACCCTAGTTTGCCCCTCTTGATTTCTAATAGTGAAAACTCCCCCCTCCTTGCCCTATGGACGTAGGCATCTCGCCGAACCACGTTAAAACTGGTGTTATTGTGTTTGTGCTATTGTTGGTGTGTTTGTTTATCTCTCTCGGCTATTTGGTATTGGATCTCGGCACAGGGGTTCCTCCCCAACAAGACCCTCAACATGAGAGGCTAAAATGTCAATGGAGCACTTCTCTCCAAGGGATATTGAGCAGGAACTCTAGTCCCTCACTATTTGGTACCATCAGCAGAGTAGCCTACTAAAAAAACTAAATTACACATTGCTTTAGGCCAAGAAGTTGTTCTATTCTGAATATCACTAGTCAATATGTAAAAGAATTGGTTCAGGGGATTAGAAAGTATATTGTGAGACACTTGTGTGAAATACTATGCTATTAATAACCTATTCTAGACTTTCCTTCTGAAGGCAAGTTGACATATTCTATCACTTTAAGCCTATACAGACCAAAAGTTCCCTCTCATACCTTCCAACAAACCTCCCTCTTCCAACCAAAGCTTACTTGGTATTAGGTTCTAATTCCATTTTTCCAACACGAGCACGAACATCCAGGGAGATTGCCATCCTTCAAATTGATCTAGGCTGAGCAGATTTAACTATTCAGTTGGATGCAAGATTTTAAGGCTTAATCTATTAGCTGATGATGCCAAATCTAAACCTACCCAATTTGTTATGAAGAGTACATGCATAACAGCAGTAATCTTTAAACCTCATGAACTAAGAAAAGTAAGAACATGACAGCTCCCAGTAGTCGCATTTGTCTTTCTAGTATGACATAAGCCAATGTGAAAACAGAGAGAACATGATTGTAGTATCTTAGATTTGTGAATATGAGTTTTTACGTGGAAACCACCTTTAAAATAGGGGTGTAATACAAAAACCATATTTATTGTTTAATTTATACAGAAACCATCTTAAAAGTATATTTCTTTTCAATCAACCACCAATACTCATTTCATGTTGACTTTTTTTGTCAAAATTCCTTTAATACCCATATTTTACTATTGCCCCCCCCACCCCACCCCACCCCACACACACATCTTGTTCTTCCCTCTCCCTCTTCTCCTACCTCTAGATTTAGGGTCCCCACCCCCCTCTTGTTCTCCCCTCTCCCTCTTCTTCTATCTTTAGATATAGGGCTCTCTCTTTCTCTCTCCCTCTTGTTCTCCCATTTTCCTCTCCTTCTACCTCTAGATTTCGGGTATGGTTACAAGAGGGAGAGGGGGAGAGGGTAACAATAAATACGGGTAGTTAAGGAATTTTGATAAAAAAAGTCAATAGAAAATAAGTTTTGATTGTTGATTGAAAAGAAATATACTTTTAAAGTGGTTCATGTATAAATTAAATAATAAATGTGGTTCCAGTATTACACCACTATTTTAAAGATGGTTTCCATATAAAAACCAATTGCCATAGATCAAAGTTTTAAACCAACCAACCCACCCACACCCCCCCCCCCCCAAAAAAAAAAAAAAAAAAAAAAAAAAGTTAAAAAAAAAAAAAAAAAAAATCAAAAGGTTTTACACCTTACAAATCAAGATGCCTTCTTTGGTTTTTATGAGAAGAGGGCATGAACTGTAATTTTATTCAAATTTGAATGCAAGAGAGAAAAAACAAATGAAATCAGCCTTTAATATGTAGCACGTATCTCATTGAGATGGCAAAAATATATTGATAACAGTAGTTTCCACTTATGATTAATCAAAAAATTACATAATATAATACTAGTGGCATTTCAACTTACAGGCAGCAGAAAGTTTTCCTGGACATGTTGTATTATGCGATTTTCAGATAGGGAAATATTATCAATATTTGTATCCATATTTTGAAGGGACAAATAATGACTATTAATTTATATTGGTCAAGAAGCAAACTATGAACTGGACCCCTTTAAGTGTAACAGCCAATGTGTAGGATAAAAAATAGTCATGCCTTAATTGGAAAAATGTGCAGGCCAAATACACCCAATTTCAAAAACTTCAGGTAAATATTATCTCAAAAGCTTCTGGTAGACCACCCAATTTCAGAACAAGAATTTGTGAAATGGTGGACCATGAATAAAATTGCATGTTTGGTTCCCTTGAATTGCTAGCTATCTGATATCCTGGCTTCTTGGGTCTTAATACTAGAGACATTTTCATTTTAGTTGGAACTAGCATACTTCAGATACTAATTACAATGAAAAGAAGCTGAGCAACCAAGAAAACAAGATTCATCTCTATTAAAAAGAATGAATTCAAACCTGTTGAGCAATGCGAATACCCTTCTCTTTTTGATTCAAGATTTCATAGTGGAAAACAGAGCAATTGAGTGCAAGTCCCAGCCTTATTGGATCTGACGGTCCGAGATGGCAGGATGCAGTTTTCTATTAATGAAATATCAAAATTAATCGCGGAAAAGCAACATAAATATCCCAAAATGGAAATGTCTAGTTCACTAGATTCGCAGCTTAAAGAAAAAGGCATTGCAGTAAAATTAAATGGACAACTTTCAAGAAACTGACACGGATAAGAAAATGGTAATATATCGTCAAGAAAATCAGTGCGAAACAATGTAGGGTCAATAACAACAGTAGATACACCATCAGACTAGATTTATCAAAAACAAGAAATAGAAACATCTTAAAAGCATCACTTAGTATCAATAAAGAGAGAAATGTTTGAATGATTTCAATGATTCAAAAGCCTCATACATTCATTTCAATTTTTCTCCTTGTATAACATTATCAAGTAAACTTTTGCACTTCAAGAACGGAATCTCATTCAATGTTCACTGTTATTAGCCAATATTAACCTTATTAATTGTTATATCCAGTACCAAGTTGAATTCAGCTGGATTATATCAGAATCCTCTGAATCTTTTCTGTAAAAAAAAAATGCAAGAACCCTACAGTTCCTTGGCCTGAGCCATTTTATACTTCAAGTATGAAATCTCCATTTATATTCGCTGTTATTAGTCAATTCGATAGTATCAGTCGAATTCAGCTGGATGATATTGTGACCTTCGGCCTAATTCTCTGAATTCTTCCCTGGATTCAACAATCCCAATGTAAATTACTGAAAATAAATTGCAAGAACCCTACAATTTCTTCACCTGAGCCTCTTCATAAGCCTCCAATGTCTTCATCGCAGCCTCTTTTCTTTCATCTCCAGCCTTGATCTCCGCAAGATACCGATTATAATCCCCCATCATCTTATAAAAGAACACCCTCGACTCGCTGGTCGTCACCATCGGTATCAAATATTCATCAAGAAGCTCAAGAATCCTGTTGCAGATTCCTTCAAGCTCCGCCTTGATCTCTCCCTTGTACGCTTTGATGAGCTTGAGCTTCTCTTCGTTCTCCTCCTCCTCCTCTTTCTTCGAGAGGAAGATCAACGATGAGCGGCGAGTGGTCACCAGCTTCTTGTAGGCGAAGGAGATGAGCTTGCGCTCCTCGGCGGTGAGATCGACATTGATCTCGTCGCCGGTGAAGAAGACGATCATCTCCTCCATGATGGATACCACGTCATCGTATCGCTCCGCGAACTCGGCGAGCTTAGCTCGGTACACGCGGTCCTCGCGAGAGATCACCGTGGGATCGGATTCCGTTGCCATGGCGGATGTTGATGATGCTGAGATTTGGGAGTGTAGGGTTTCTTGATTTCTTTTTTTTCCCGCGCTTTCCCCCCCTCTCTCACTCTCGGTTTGTTTCGTTCGACTGTATCGTTCGTTTATCTTTGTCCGGGGAGGGGGGAGGGGGGTGGCTTATAAATAGACCCAATTCCTCCCGCGTGTGAGAATCTGTTTTTAGCGGCACGAGCGTGTCACGTGCCAGAGAAAATCCACCCTGGCACTGGCAGTTATTTTCTATTTCTCGTCATAAAAGCGTGATATAAGTCTTAGTTATAAGTTGACTACACACCCTTTTCTCAAAGCTTTAACCCTTTAATAAATTATAAAAGAGACTTGCTTTGGTGCTCCTAAAATATAATTTTATTTAATTTTTATTTAAAGGGCAAAATTGTAATTTTCGATCAATATTTCTTACCCCCGGATCAGACCCGTGTCTTCAACCTCCGCTTCCTGCTCTCCGAATCCTCCAGCCTCATCAAAGCAACTGCTTCTAGAAACCGCGACAGCGATCTCGGAGAGCAACCTCGAGGTCGCCGCCGCGAATCTCGCCGCCCTAAAACGCGCGGGGAACCCCCGCGGCGACCCAGACCAAAGGCTGGCCTTAATGATGATCTCCGCTCTAATCGCGCGCATAAACTCGCCGCCGTCGGCGACCCTAACCCCGCCGGCTTCAGAGCTCTGCAGTCTAGAACACCAAACAGCGATCCAGATGCTCTACGACGCTTCCCCCATCTTCAAACTCGGCCACGTGGCGGCCAACTTCGCGATCCTCGACGCGGCAAGAGATCACCCGAAGATCCACATCGTCGACTTTGATCTGAGCCAAGGAGTCCAGTACGCTTCGTTGATTAACGCCGTCTCCGAGAGATCCCGTCACCGCTCGCTCACGCTGCTAGTGAACATAACTGCCGTTTGCGACCCAACTATGCCGTACAATACTCCGAGCACGGTCAACAACCTGAAGATCATCGGCGACAAGATCGTCACGCTGGCAAGCCGGTTCGGAGTCCCGGTCCGGTTCAGCGTTTTGAACCGGAGGGCGTCGGAGCTCGAGCGGGCGTCGCTCGGGTGCGAGGCCGGCGAGTGCTTGGCGGTGTATCTGTCGTTCGCTCTGTCGAGGATCGCCGACGAGAGCGCTTCCCCGGCGAACCCGCGGGACCAATTGCTCCGGCGAGTGAAGTCTCTCGGACCCGACATTGTCAAGCTCGTCGAGCAGGAGATGAACGCCAACACCGCGCCGTTCGCGACCCGGTTCGGTGAAGCCTGCGGTCACTACGGCTCGGTCCTCGATTCGCTCGACGCGACGATGAGCCGGGACGATCGGGGCCGGTTCAGGATCGAGCGTGCGCTCGGTCGAAAGGCTAGCAACTCTGAGAAGGGACACACCTTTGTCTTGAAGGCAAGCTGCAGTGGCTAAGCCAGATGGTCCTGCTCCGATGATAATGGGTCCAGGAACCCAAAATTGCTTCGGAGTTGATTCCACATATCCAGCAAGTGGCTCATTAAGATTGAATTCTAGAGCTGCGCACGGGTTTTCGTTTGTAGATTAGTTGGCTATAGAGGAGTAAGCAACTGATGACTTGGAATCAAGGAATATTGTAGGAATTGCAAGTGGGTTTCAGATTCTGAGGCTAAAATTCTATTGAAAACTGTGGTGGCTTCAGTTGTGATTGCAGGAAATAAAGGCGGCATGAGGAAGACGGTGGCAAATAATCTAAATATAACTGCCCCTCAAAACCAAATAAATTACCAATTTGGGTGTGGTACTTCACGAAACCGATCATAGCGTTTTATGGGGAAATAAGAGAGCGACAATATCGGACACTAATTACCATTTGTGCCATGGGTACTCCAAAATTGATTTTTTGGAGCACCGAAGTTGTCAGCATTATAAAAATGGTTTTTCAGATAATGGTTCCTCACGATCTTTCGTATTTTTCAGTTAGTCCACCAAATCATTATGATCTGCTACTAAACCCTTATGATTCATATAAATTGTCTCGAGAGTATCTCTGGTGTCCAATTTCTTTACTTTAGTTGGGTTAATGATCAAAACGCAACGTACATACCCCAAGCTCATTAAAATTTCTATGTAGTCAAAAACCTCTTCCATATTGGTCCATTACCTGTTTAATATTTTGGAATTAGTCTCTCAAATCAATAAAATTTCCATGTAGTCCTTCAACGTCTATGAATTATTTCAAACTGGCCTTCGAAGCTAGCTGTCATTTGATTTGGGAAGAACATTTCTTTAATTTTATGAATTTCCAATTGTAACTCTCTGTTTAATTAAGGTACTCCACATACGTATCCGTCTATTTAAACCTCGAAACTGAGTTTCTAGACCCAATTAAACCTCTATCTTCGCTTGTTTCTTTACTCTTTTTTTCTTTTTTTTAGAAGTTGAGAAGAGGACAAGACTAACTGAGTCTAAAAATATAATTGAACTAGGGTTAACAATCTAAAAGGGGTAACCAGGAGCTAATTTGAAATAACTAACAAGATATGATGGACTAATAACAACTTCAATGATTTAAGTGGCTACCGGAGAAACACGAATGTTTTAGGGACCGGAAGCTAAAAAGCTCCTTAAAAATAACGAAAACCAGATGAAAAACCTCAGAGCCCTTAACCCCGTTTTCTTCAGTCCACGACTCTGATGGAGCTCTGCTTCTCTCCTCATCGCTCTCTTCACGGCCGACTCCCAGGCCCAATCCACAATCGAACCCCCTCAACTCCCATTTCCTCTCTCCTCCGTCTGCAATCGCCCAAAACCCTCGCTTCCCTTTATAAATCAGGTAAATTTTATGATTTCAGGTTTATTTTCTTCTTCTTCTTCTTCTTGATTATTTGTTGATTTTGTTTTTTGGTTTCAGGATTTGGGCGCAGGGATGTGCGAGCTCTGGCGTCGGAGGAGAGGACGTCGACCGTCGTGTCGGAGCTCGACCGGAGCTCCGATGACACGGCGGTGAACAAGGGCGAGGACGTAGGAGTTGGTGGTGCGTCGAAGAGTGAACCTGCGGAGTTTTTGAACAATCTCGATCTCAAGGTAACGGAGAGCTCCTCGCGTTTGAACAGTGATGGTAAAAATTAGGATGATTAGGGTTTTGGTGGCAAATGAAGGAAAAGCTATTGTGAGCCCTAATGTAGATTTTATGAGGATTTTATTTGATGAGAAAATTTGACCTTGATGAATGAGGAATTTTTGCATTCTTAGAGCATTTCTATACTCGTACTACTTGAGAGTATTTCCTGAAACTAACAGGGAATTATTCTAAGAATATTTTTCGATGCTTAAATGGGCTAGATATATTAATGTTCTTCTAAGAATCAAACAACCATGCCGTTTGTCTCTGTGACAGAGTTGAATGAGACCGTAGTAATCAATATCATCAGCCAGTCCATGTAATACTGGAGTCAATAGTCTTCTGGTCATCAATTTGAGCTGAGGGCATTGATTCCTTCAATGCTTCTTCATTAGCGCTTTGAGTACCAATAATCTGTCAGTTGTGTTGACATCATGCTAAATAGCGTACGTTGATTCAGTTTCACTGCAGTTCATTATATCATCCACCATTTGTGTATGCTAATTCCAGTTCAATAAAATCATCCACTAGCCGCTGTACAAATTTTCAGCAATGTCCTTCTAGAAAGGCACTTTGCGAAACAAAATTTCCTTTCTGTTGTTGATGGCATCACGGTATAATCTGAGTGATAAACTATCTGCAAGGAACCTGAGCTCATCATCCACCTTCTCTTGTACTTCCCTAACTCCGTGCATGCTTTTAGACAATACCCTTTTTATCGAGGCATGTAGAGTGACACACCCACCCACCCACCCACCCTTTCATGCATGCAAGCACGTGTTTTATCACCTTCGGCGGAAGGATATTACGTACATTTATAGGTGGTCCATGGAAAGAAAGGTTGATAGCATAACCCGAGATATCAATTTTCTCTGGTGGATTTCGTCTTAGTTTCTAGATTATCACATTGCTTATTTAATCCTTTTTCTTAATCCATGTATCATTTTCTTTAAAAAAAAATCCTACATTGTTGGATGGTCAGCTGCTTGTAGCCTTTTAGGTTGGTCAATTGGGCTTAATATGCAAGAGACATCTAAATAGGGAAGAAATACAAACTATTTCAGGGCAAATGACTACACGAATGGTGAAAAAAAAATCAAGTTATATAGATACATACAAGGGATTTAAATGAATCCAGATGGGCAATGGCCTTCCCTCGAGCCCTCTTACATCTGTCCTAGGTCATTAGACATGCAAGGAACCTGAGCTCATCATCCACCTTCTCTTGTACTTCCCTAACTCCGTGCATGCTTTTAGACAATACCCTTTTTATTGAGGCATGTAGAGTGACACACCCACCCACCCACCCACCCTTTCGTGCATGCAAGCACGTGTTTTATCACCTTCGGAGGAAGGATATTACGTACATTTATAGGTGGTCCATGGAAAGAAAGGTTGATAGCATAACCCGAGATATCAATTTTCTCTGGTGGATTTCGTCTTAGTTTCTAGATTATCACATGGCTAATCTAATCCTTTTTCTTAATCCATGTATCATTTTCTTAAAAAAAATTCCTACATTGCTGGATGGTCAGCTGGTTGTAGCCTTTTAGGTTGGTCAATTGGGCTTAATATGCAAATCTAAATAGGGAAGAAATACAAGCTATGTCAGGGCAAATGACTACACGAATGGTGAGAAAAAAATCAAGTTATATAGATACATACAAGGGATTTAAATGAATACAGATGGGCAATGGCCTTCCCTTGAGCCCTCTTACATCTGTCCTAGGTCATTAGACATGTTTGTCAATGTCGGAAGATAGTTGAGTGATAAACAGTCTCTGGGCAGAGATTTTCCCTATTCCCTCATTAGGACATGTTTTGTATCTTATAGATCTTTGTTCAGGTTCTGTCCAGGTGAATCCTAACTGTGAACTCTATATGATTATAATCAACATGCTTGTGATGCAGTTGGACTCTGATTATGCTTATTCCGTCCTCATATACGGGACTGGTGCTCTTGTTGCTGTGTGGTTCTCATCTGCAGTTGTTGGTGCCATTGATTCCATTCCTGTGGTAGGTTCCAATTTTGAGGGCTTTGATTCCCCCCCACCCCCACCCCACCATTCTCTCTTTACATTTAGTGTGGACAGCTAAGTGGTTTATATTTAAACCAGGTCCCAAAGGCATTGGAAGTGGTAGGTCTCGCCTACACAATTTGGTTTAGCTATCGGTATCTAATCTTCAAGGTGACCTTTCAAACTCTTTTGGTTACTGTTTAATATTGATCTATACTATATATTAAAAACATTATGAGTGTATGGAGTTTTAGAAAGAAAGGTGGAAAATGTCCTTCATTCCACTACAGACATTTTGTGCTTTTTTTGTTTTTGGGTTGACATTTCCCAAAATACTATCTCTCTCATACGCACAACTAATTATACACACTTCACATATTCCCTCCTAATAAACTAGTAGAAATTTAGAAAACTTTAAATAGCTGTAAAAACAGAGTGAAATTTTTAAGTATTTCATAAGGAGACCCAAAACTCATTGAGTTATTTGCATAGACCTTTCAAATACAAATTAAGAATAAAATAAAGTAATGCAGGTATAATTATTAGAAATGCGAATCTCAGATTTTCGAGAGGATTTTTCCATAAGAAAGTCCGCTTTAACATTTTTCTTTAATCGTTGTATATAGTTTTAGAATGGGAATGCTGAGTTATTTGTGCAACATAAACTTTCCAAGTACAAATACAATTATTAAAAAAAGTAGGTGTCTTTGATTTCAAGGGGGACTTTAATTAGAAATTTTAGAAATATAAAATAGATTCAAAACAATATCAAACCACAGTTTAAATGGAAATCTAGCTTATGGCTATCCATTTTTTCCTAATATAAGTTGTATAAAGGTAAGTTTTAGTATCTGGCACGTGCTAAGCTGCAATAAGATGTGATACTAGCAATTACATTGTTACATCGCAGAAAAACAGGGAAGAGTTATTTGCAAAGATTGAAGATCTGAAGAAGCAAGTCATCGGGACATCTGATAATTGATGTGTGAGAAAGGAAAATTTGCTCATTTTTGTTTCCCGCATAGAATGTCAAAACTGTTTTAATAGCTAGTTGAATTCGATGATGATGATGATACATTTTAGTTTTATCATTGAGAAGCATGTTATGTATGATTTTTATGGTTTTGCTTGTATGTTCGGTGAGATGGTTTTTGGGCTCTCCATGTGCTCTTGGTCTTGGGCAATTACTTATCCCTTTGAGAACATTCTCTGAAATCAATATAGTGGATTGTTGGCTCCCCTCTGCTGCCTGGTCATGAGGGTGGTTTATGTTGTGATTGATGAATCAGTTCTTTTAGCCGTGTTTTGTCGATGGCTTTCCGTGTGCCTATTTCTCCGCAATGTCACTTTTTCCATGTTGCTTGAAGAACATAATTGCCGCATACTTCAGATATGAGGAGTTGGTGCCCCCATTAACTCGAGATTCATCATGTAGCGTGCACGCACACATTAACTCAGAGATTCATCTTGTAGCATGCACGCGCACAGTGGTTGCATTCGTTTCACCGTCCGATTGTGAGTGATGCACAATAAGCGTCTGAAATTAAACATGGAATTTAGCTTGCATTCGTTTCACCGTCCGAATGTGAGTGATGCACAATAAGCATCTGAAATTAAACATGAAATTCAAAAATTAGCGTCTGCGTCGACTAAGCAAAGATTCTCATGACGGCTGCTTGAGAAATTGAACTTGTGGAGAACAGTTTCAGATAATTTCTTAGGATTCAACACTAGTCCCTCAGCGTTGAGACCGTCCGCAAAACTCTGCAATCAGAGATTAAAGACAGCAATGAAGTTTTTACCCGGAGCTTTCAACGGTCATTTGCATTAATCGATTTTTCCCCATTAAATCATTAGTAAGGAAAAAGAATTTAACAACTTGAGCAGAACAATCAAGCCCCTCCTATATCAGCTAGGGGCAAGGGAACATCAATCTTACAATTACATCGTGCCTATGCAGAGTCTAAGAAAAGGATTCAAGAGCTTCTCAAATTAGTCCCCACATAAAAGCATGCTCTGGTACAACAAGGATAAGCATCCCATCACCCCTCTATACATTCAACTGGTCCAAATCTAAGAGAAAAGGCACTAATAACTGAATTACATGGTATGGCTCCTCAGAATTAAGAAGTTTACGATCTTCCGTGCATCGGACTGCGCAATCACCCTGCTACATTACCATACTGAAAATCTGTTCCCAAGGCCATTGCATGTCAATATCAAGCTCTTGTAGCGATTCAAGTAATCCTGGTATTCAATTGCTGGTGTCAGTAAGTATCAGTAAAGAACTGAGACATTATGTATCAAAAGGAGAACCGTCAGCAAAACATTACCTTGCGACATCCCCTGCTAGTTTAATTTTGTTTTTGCATAGAATTTCTTTAAGAAGAGAAACTAAAGCAAGAACTAAGCTTCAAGACTTTTGAGGTTTAACTAAAAAGGGGAATATGGGATGAATTGTACTCTGAAGAAACTTCTCTCTCTCCTTTTCCGAGTATATTCAACGTGCCATTGAAAACTTGGATGTCAAATGATGCTGGAGAAATTTCTACAGTGAGTTATAATTACTCATGGGTGTTAATGTGTTATTCTTTGAAGTGGACACGACGCCTTAATGTAATATGTTCTCTTACCATGCTATTTTGAAATTAGACACTACAAGGAAACTTAAACACAAATCTTCAAGGTCAGCTACAAACCCCTCTTATTCATTTGAGGGTCATTTCATCTGTGTGTTAAGAGCCAAGCATTCTAAGGGATCATAACCAATTTTCACATTGGTTTTTGCTATACCTAATGCAACATCCTCCTTTATCCCTACTAAAATGGGGGAAGTGGAAAATGATGATAAGAAAAGTTTAAAAAAAAAGAAAAGAAAAAGAAAAAGAAAAAGAAAAAAAATCAAACAAACAATAGAGATAAGATAACAAATAAGACATAAGAGGACTGATGAATCTCCCTTCTGGAGATCATAAGCAGGATACAGATTCATCCTCCTTCCTCCATCTACAGAATATCAAGCATAATTATAACACAAAATAATAATAATAATAATAATAATAATAATAATAATTGGATGCATAACTTGCAGTACTTTGTCTATGCAAGCAAGCATGTTCAAAGCTATAAGATAATAGTTCTTGGTTTGTCTACATAGAACTAACGCATCCTTAAAGTAAAGGTTAGAAGCAACTTTAACCTCATTCACAATCAGCAAGAGAGATCAGGTGTTCTTATACTTCATAAACTGGAAAGTATCATCACATATCTCGAAATGTAGCAACAGTTAATTGAACATAGCATACAAAAGAGATTGGTACCAACCGTGGTATTATAATCTAGGACATAAAGAACTCCTTTCCTGTCATATTCTCGTCTTTTGGCAGGATCACTCAGAACTGTAAAAGAAAATTTTCAGACGGTTAACCAGAGTAAAACTTATACTATGCATGCAGAAATGTACAAAGATAACAATACTGCCAAAAGAAATATGGACGCAAATCAAGCTTAAAAGTTAGTTTACAATATAAATAGGTCTCAAATGTCTGCAGACGAAATACAAAAACAAATCAGCATAATGCTTGGTTTCATGAATTATTAAACAGTTCCAGATTTTCTTCTCTTCAAAGAGAATGAAAAAACAATCTAAAGAATAAAAAGAAAGAGGACCCTATTATTTCTGATGGACTTATTAAGGTGATTTGCCAATGGCTTGTCCTTATTATTGATTTTGAGATATTCCTCCAGTGTCAGGTGAAAGGACTATAAATCTACTATATATACCGTGATATTCTTGTTTATACATGTCTATATCATGGTC
Source organism: Asparagus officinalis (assembly GCF_001876935.1). Taxonomy (NCBI): domain Eukaryota; kingdom Viridiplantae; phylum Streptophyta; class Magnoliopsida; order Asparagales; family Asparagaceae; genus Asparagus; species Asparagus officinalis. Next base: position 7,410,053 of record NC_033796.1, read on the forward strand.
ATTGTTACGAAACATTATCTTTTGATAGGCTGACTAGGACTACAATCCTAGTGTTAGTCACCTATGGGTTTACCATGGGCCTAGACCAGTTACTACAAATTAATGCGAAGTATGTTCTACAAGATTGTTTGAAGACATGAAAAAATCCAGAGGAAGCATGACACTGAATTTTGAAGAAACTGACCAAAAAAGTAGATTCTAGACATTTTGATCATTCTGAGGTAACTGAGACATGGAACAATAACAACCACCACCAAGCCTTTATCCCAAATGTTTGGGATCGGCTACATAAATCTTTTTTTAACATTCCATTCTGTTATAGGTCATTTCCTCCGTTACGTTAGTCTTAATCATATCCTTCTTAATTACTTCTAACCAAGTCATTCTAGGCCGACCTCTAGATCTCCTAACCCTATTAACTCTAATATTATCACTTTTCCTAATCGGTGCACTAAAGGGTCTCCGTTGTACATGATCAAACCATCTTAATCTATTCTCTCTCATTTTATCCTCAATAGGCGCCACTTCTAATTTACTATGGATGCACTCATTTTTTATCCTATCTTTTAATGTATACCTACAAGACCATCACAACATTCTCATTTCTGCAGCTGCTACACTCATTTTTTGAACATTTTGTTTTAATTGCCCAATATTCTGACTCATAAAACATAGTTGGTCTTATAACCGTCCTATAGAATTTTCCTTTTAGTTTTATTGGTATTCTACGATCACATAAGACTCCCAAAGCACTCCTCCATTTTAACCATCCTAATTTGATTCGATGCACAATATCATCTTCTAGCTCATCATCATGTCTAATGATAGATCCTAAATAGCGAAAATAATTAGTTTTAGGTATTTTTTGGCCATCAATATGTACCATAGGCTCTCTTTTTTTCCTAGTTTTACTAAAAATGCATTCCATATACTCTGTTTTTGTACTACTAATTCTAAAACATTTAGACTCAAGAGTTTGTTTTCATCTTTCTGCTTTAAAAATAATGTCTCTTCTAGTTTCATCAACTAATATTATATCATTAACAAATAACATACACCATGAGATTTCATCCTGAATGTGTTTAGTAAGTTAGTCCATAACTAATGCAAAAATATAAGGACTTAAAGTTAACCATTAGTGTAAACCTATGGTAATAGAAAATGGTTTAGTCTCTCATTCATTAGTTATTACTCTAGTTGTTACTCTATCACACATATCTTTAATCACATCAATATAAATACTAGATACATATTTTTTTTAACACCCATCATACTACCTCTCTAGTTACTCTATCATAAGCATTTTCTAAATTGATAAAAACCATATGTAGATCATTTCTCTTCTCTCTATATCTCTCCATCAACCGTCTCAAAATATATATAGGTTTCATAGTTGACCTCCCAGACATAAAATCAAATTGATTTTTAGATATACATGTCTTTTTTCTTGGTCTTTGCTCAATTACCCTCTCCCAAAGTTTTATAATATGACTCATGAGTTTTATACCTCGATAAATTGAATAACTTTGTATATTCCCTTTATTCTTATATATCGGTATCAAAGTACTAATCCTCTACTCATCCGGTATTCTTTTCATCTCGATAATCTTATTAAATAATTTAGTTAACCATCCTAAGTCTATATCTCCAAGACATTTTCAAACTTCAATAGGGATATCGTCCGGTTCTACGGCTCGTCCACTTAGAATCTAAGCCCTTTGAAGCGCCGGTAGTTGTAGCTGTGGGTAGGGCTTTCGTTCAACTCGCTCCGGGTTCCGATCTATATGACTAACCTCCGGGCGGTACAAAGTAAACCTCTTTTTATTTTCTTTAGAGCATCTTTAACCTCGCTAATCCTAATTTTTCGACAATATCTATAGTTCCTATCATTCATTATAAGGTCAAAATCTCTATTTTGCTCACTTGTTTGGTTATCATTAAACAATTGATATAAGTAACCCCTCCACCTCCCTTTTATTTTCCCGTTGGTCACTAAAACTCATTGATCCTCACTTTCAATACATCTAATATTACTCAAATCTCTACTCTTCCTTTCTCTAATCTTAGCAAGCTTATATATATCTTTATCTCACTCCTTATATTCTAACTTCTTATAAAAAATTTCATAAACCTTGTATTTATTCTCACAAATCGCTTTTTTGCTTCCTTCCTTACTAGTTTATTTTTCTAAGTTTTCCCTACTCTTACATTTTTGCCACTATTTATATAAAGTTTTCTTCTCTCTAATAACCTTTTGTACACTCTCATTCCACCATCAACTCTCCTTACCATCTAATCTACAACATTTAGATTCTTCTAGTATATTTTTAGTCACTTTCCTAATACAAGAAGACATGCTATTCCACATAATATTAGTCTCATTATCTATGTTTCATATATTTTCTTTCATTATCTTATCTTTAAACTGTATTAAATTCTCTCCTTTTAAATTCCACCATTTAGTTTTTAGTCTTTTTTCACGTTAATTTTTCTACTCCACTTTTTAATAGATATGTCTAAGACCATCAATCTATGTTGTGTACTTAACTCTCTCCTGATATAACTTTACAATCCTTGCATATTAACCTATCCGCCATTCTAGTAAGAAAAAAAAAATCTATTTGACTATTATTAAAACCACTTTTAAATGTTATTAAGTGTTCACCCCTTTTTCTAAAAAGTATATTTGCTATTATCAAATCATACGATATTGCAAACTCTAGAATTGATTTACCCATATCGTTGTTATCTCCATACCCGAAACCTCCATATATCCTCTCACATCCGTTATTATCCTTACCAACATGCTCATTAAGATCCCCTCCTATAAGTAATTTCTCTCCAACCGAGACATGGAAATGACGCAAAATATTAACACTTCTCGATATATACACTGTGATGAAAGGCCCATACATCTCAATTTGATTTCATCCTTAACCTGTCTAAATATACACAATGATTTAATCATGACTGGTTGCTTAGTTATTGAGGAAACAATAAAACAAAAAGGAGTCACACATGTTATCAAGCAAATTAGTGATATCCCTATCTTGACATTTAATGAACTTGAAGTTTTAAACACAGCTGATGTTTTAGCCCCATAACTACACAAGTCTAACGTAAGTATTAAATGTATAGCAGGGGAAAACGTTAAGGCATATGAATTACCTATATGCAATGGTAGAGATCTCTGAAAAATGTTAGGGCGTAGAATAGTAAGAACAAAGGATGATTTCAACATATAATTCAATTAGAAAACTATACCAAATCTTGTACAGTAAAGTCAATATGGCGGAGAAATTTTAAAACAATGTTTGGTAACATTTCCAGAAATAGATCGCAAAGAAATCCCTTTCAAATGAAATGATTGAGTAGATAACTAAGGTACTGTTCCATGCTTCCTTGGATGGTCTCAGACGAAATAAGGAACTCACCCTTGTAAGCCTCATTTATCTCCTGAAACCTTGAGGTTGCATTTTCCTCGCCCTTTTTCTTATCTGGGTGCCATTTCTTGTAACAAACAAAATAAAAAGATACAACTTTGTCACAATAAATCAACAGCCTGGAGACTTTACATAATTATACAGGCCAAGCAAGGAATGACTTCACTACAAAGAACAAATAAAATCTACCAACTTGATGCGTGTGGCTGGTCTTAAGTTTTAATCAGATGAAAAGGCCTCTGAAATAAGCCGAATATTATAATCAACAAAGTTAGGCAACGTGCTACTCTTATGTCAAGAAGGGGTTGAATAAATGTACAACAAACGAAAAAGTTAAGTACTGACCAATGCCAGACGAATATAGTTGGACCTGATAGTTTCTTCAGTAGCATCGTAGTCAACTTCCAATATTCGGTAGTAGTCCTGTAAACCATTTCTAGTAAAAGTAAGCACCAGGACTCAAAAGTTCACATTAGATAGAAAGGTTTTCATGGACATCATATTAATATTGCTTTATGGTAGAGAAACTACCAATTCAAATGGATTAAGAAGTAAGAAACAATAAAACTATAGATAAAAGGAAACTAAGATTACAATTTTAAGACAACCTCAGCAATCATATAAATGTTTGATGATTGTATGTTTAATTTCTCCCTATTGGAACAAATTAATGCCTCACATTAGAGAATAGATAAAATAGAAATAAAAAAGTTCAATGATGACATCTTAAAACAGTCAATGGGATGTTATTTGAAGAGTCAATGATTGATGGGCTGTGAGGATGACAAGGAGATTGTTCAGCAAGAGGACATTGACGAGTTTGGACCAGAGAAGATTGGTGGCACGGTCGCATGAGAATCATCAGCAAGGTTCAGGTTGATACAGGAAATGCATCGATATCAGATGATCTGGTGACTCACAGAAACCAACGTTCCACTTAGTGCCAATGACACCAAAAAGGAAGTGAAGATAATAGACGAAACTGAATAAAATTTCAACAATTTGATCGAAAGAAAAGAGAATTATGGAGACACCTCACTAGTTTTAATAGTATGCGACAATGAGGGCATAGAAACAAGTTCATCCATTAGGATAATAGTGTTGCGGCGGGTAAGATGTACATATATTCGGAAGGTTATACACAATCAAATTTTGACAGAAAAATTATGGAATACCCCCTCTAGTTACCATCACCTTCACAATGACCCCCTTCAACTTCTGATGTAGGACGCTTAATCTGAGTTGGAGTCAATTTAGATTAGGAAATATAGATTAGGAAATAAATTCAATTTTAGAGTCAAATTAGATTAGGAAACAAAATTAATTTTGATTCATGATTTGTTTCCTCTATTATAAGGAGTCTTTTTACGATAGAATTTGACACTTTTTTTTATAATTCTAGTCTTAGTAGGAGTCTTATTTGATACTTTCTATTTTTATAATTCTAGTCTTACTAGGAGTCTTATTTGTTTTTCTATTTAAGAAGAGTCATGTAACCTCAAAGAATAATAACTTTTCATCAATAAAATTTCTCTTTTCAATATTTTCTTCGTGGGTTCGAAGTTCTTCGTGGATTCAAAGATCGTTCTTTGTGGATTCAGAAAACATCCTTGGTGGATTCCGAGGTTATCACTTCTGCGCTGCGTCAATTGGTATCAGAGCCTTGTTCCTCTGATCCAATGGCAGGTGATGAAGCCCATATTTCTCGAACTGAGTTCGACGTGCTAAAGACCGAAGTTAATCAGATGAAGACTGTCATGGAGCGACTTGCGGTGACAGTTGAGCGTCTGAACACGACGGGAATTCAAAATCGCGTTGATGGCCGCCAACGACGTGATCTGACTTCACAAGATAAATTCTACAGCGATGATCATAGAGGCTACCGAAGAAAGGAGAACTATGATGCTGGAGGATTAAAAATACCATCATTCAATGGAAAGATTCATGATGATGATTTTCTTGATTGGATTGATAAAGTGGATAAGTAATTTGAGTATAATATAATCCCAGAAGATTGGGAAGTTAAATTAGTTGTCTACAGGCTTAAAGAAAAAGCATCTACATGGTGGGATAAAGTACTGATAAATCGATATCATCAAGGAAAAGATCCGGTTCGAACGTGGACAAAGATGAAAAAATTATTGAGAGATCGTTTCTTACCTTCTAACTACAAGCAATGGCAGGTGTCTCTAGTGGCAAACAACAAGATGTTCACCCCCGTAAAGAAAGATTTTACCACCATCAAGATTCATCTTGAGGTCCTTGATGTTAATGATGATATTTTAATGAAGATGAATATTCTACATGATATTGTGAGTGATGTTACACATTGATATTGTCCCGATGGAGGAGAAAGATAAAATAGAGAGTGAGACGATTGATGGTATGTGTGCATTGCTTGGTGGAGAGCTTGAGATAAAAGAGATGAAAGAATTGTGTATGGAGTATGAGGAAGAAAATTATTTTTTTGAAGCAATAATCATCAATAATTTTAACAATGATGAGATGATACCGTCGACACTAGAATATGGGAAGCAACAAGGAAAATATTTGGATGAGTTTTTCATGTCAACTATAGAGTCACATGCTGTTAGTTACATACACTTATCATGGAAAAGATTCATACACAAGTTTGATACAAAAGAAGTCCTAGCAGAGGAGGTAAAAGAACAAATGAAGAAAATCAATACCAAATACAAGGCGGATGTTGATCATTGAAAGAGAAGAAAATTATTTATCAATGAAGCTACTATTCTAACAAATATAAGCTCGGGGTCGAGCTTTTTTCAACAAATGGAGACTGATGTAGGACGCTTAATCTAAGTTGGAGTCTAATTAGATTAGAAATAATAGATTAGGAAATAAATTCAATTTTAGAGTCAAATTAGATTAGGAAACAAAATCAATTTTGATTCACGATTTATTTTCTCTATTATAAGGAGTCTTTTTAGGATAGAATTTGACACTTTCTTTTTTTTGTAATTCTAGTCTTCCTAGGAGTCTTATTTGATATTTTCTATTTTTGTAATTCTAATCTTATTAGGAGCCTTAATTGTTTTTCTATTTAAGAAGAGTCATGTAACCCCAAAGAATAATAACTTTTCATCAATAAAATTTCTCTTTTTAATATTTTCTTCGTGGATTTGAAATTCTTCGTGGATTCGAAGATTGTTCTTTGTGGATTCAGAGAACACCCTCGGTGGATTCCGAGGTTATCACTTCTGCGTTGCGTCAACTTCCTAAACTACAGGTAAGTCCAGTTTATATTTAATTTTCCAATGCCACCAATAACGAGAAGCTCACGCTCCAAGTCTTCTATTTTTCATTTTTTCCCCCTTCTCATTCTCAGTATGTGAGCTCTTGAGATACTTCAGAACGTCTAAACCATCACAATGAAATACGATTTGTATCGTGGGACTCAGGAGAGAACCACAATAGCAAGTTCAACTTGCTGCAGTCTTACCAGATTTTACTAATGATAATTTGGTGACAATGCCCCGTGCACGTGCCTGGATGTCCTCATCAGAACAACAATAGCAAGCTCAACTTGCTGCAGTCTTACCAGATTTTACTAATGATAATTTGGTGACAATGCCCAGCATTTAGCTTCATTTTACTGTTGGAACTTGATCAAGTGAGAAATAAAAGAACGATTTGCATAGTACTACAATTTTATCAGTATGATAGGAACTAACCAACCCAAGCATGGAGAAAAAGTTATGAAGCCAGAAAAATGTGAAAAATCCGATATGGGAAAAAAAAAAGTATAATTATACCTAAAAATGATGGCTTAAGAGAATTACCAGAAAAAATTTAAAACGATCATTCAACATCATAACTATATCTACATTATTTATAAGGGCTTTCTCACAGGAACCACCATTAGAATTCAGTCAGCAAAACCACCTTCAAAGGGGTTCCGGTAGCAATCAACTGCCTTGGCCTATTTTCTTATGAAATTTCGGCTGAACCCCGAAATGCCCTTAAAAACTTACGTGCCGCCACGCACATTAACATGTCTTCTTAACCAAACCTAAACTGGAACTTCATGCTGTGAGGTCATTTCAGGGATTCCAATCAAAATTTCACAGGAAAATAAGCCATGAGAACCCCTTTAAAGATCGTTGCTGAACTAAGTGCACCATAAAGGTGGTTTTCGTATTCTCACCGGCCGTTTCGATGGAAAAAAAAAAAATCCTCATAATTGATAACTAGTTCACAAGTATGGTGACAAATCTGGCGCATAGAAAAATGATATAGCTAGAGCATATAACAAAATCAAATGGAAAGCAAATAATTAAAAGGCCATTAAAGGCAGTAAACTTTTTCATGCCCGGTAAATTTTACTGCAAAGAACAACTTTACAAAATACACATTACACCAACAAAAAAGCTCATAATTTTAAGCTCAGTCCTAAATTATTTTGCCTCAACATTCATTTATCATACGATTAATACTAAATAAGAATAACTGTAGCAGGATTATTTTATAAAAAAAAATCGAACACGAAATAGGAGGAAAAAGTACCTTTTGATTGGATAAGAGCGAGAGGAAATCGAATTCTGTCGTGGATTCTCGCTCTTGCTCCTGTTTATCTTCTGATTCCCGCTCGAGCTCGTCCCAGAGCATGATCTTTGACCTCTGCAACGATAAAAATTGCACCTTTTCTCGCCTTTTCTCCTTCAAGCGGGTGCAGGAAAAACGACAGGTTCTAGAGTGAAGACGATGCCGAAGGAATTTTCGGGAGGATTTTTATTATTTTTTAGCCCTTTTCCATATTTGTCCCCCACTTCTACTCTATTTATTTTGCCCCAAGAATATTCATATGTCTACAAATGCCCCCAAAATAATTTTTCGCAAGAGAGAGAGAGAGACGCCGGGAGGACAGGACAAGTTATATATACGGCCTAAACGTGAAATTCATCTGTTGATAAGCTCAAATAAGTTTTTCACGCCAGGCCCAAAACCATTTTAATTTGGAAATTCGAACGATTCGGCTGCGTCAATGGCGTCAATGGCATTCGTACATACTGTTTCTAATTTGTTTTTAGGGGAAATTGCTTCTAGCCCCCAATTTCCATACGAGTATTCCGCCCCCATCCAAGATTTTTTCAACGCTCCCAAAACCCCCAAAAGTAAAACGATAATTCCCTGAGCCCCCAAAACACAACACCCAAATGATTAAAATATGTGAAGACCATAATATCATTTCTCTCTCTTTGCAAATACCTCGTCGGCAGCCCCGAGTACGAAACAAACTCCTTCCTCGTCAACCTCCACCCGGTACGTCTCTATCAAGACCCTGACCCTAACATTTCCCCCCAATTCCTCCCTGACCGCGTGGGCCGCCGCATCCTCAACGGGCTCCCCCGGCATCATCTTCTCGGACAAAGGCGGTTCCTGCTCCTTAGGGTTCCGTCGGAGAGGAGTTGCTGGGATTCCAGGAGAGTGGAGCCGCGGGGGTTCTTAATGCGGAGGATGACCACGTTGACAGTGTGGGTGAGGGAAGAGGAGGCGAGGAGAGAGGATTCACCGTTGGTGATCTCGAGGTAGATGTTGTTTAGGGTTTTAGTGCTCGGGGTAAGGCCCCATGAGGAGAGGGAGTCGGAGGGGATGTGAGATTTTAGGAAGGCGGCGAGGGAGGAGAGAGAGAGGAGAGGAGATGATGATGATGATGATGAGCAGTAGTTTTGTTGCTTTATTTTTTTTCCTAAAATTTGTAAAGAAGAAGAATAAGAAGGGAGAAAAGAGATTTTCTTGGGGGTTAGATGTTGGTTTTGAAGGTTATATGTTAGTTGTGAAGATGTTACGGGTTAGTTGTGAAGGATACATGTTGATTGTGAATGTCACGTGTTCGTTGTTAAGGCTATATGTTGGTTTTGAAGGTTACGAGTTGGTTGTGAACGTGTTACGGGTTGATTGTGAAGGATATGTGCTGGTTGTGAAGGTTACGCATTGATTGTTAAGGTTATGTGTTGGTTACGGATTGGTTGTTAAGGTTACGAGTTGATTGTTAAGGTTACCGAGGTTACCGAGGTTCACAACCAACCTGTAATATTAACAACTAACCCGTAACATTCACAACCAACCAGTAACCTTAACAACCAACACGTATCATTCACAACCAACCCATAACACCTTCACAACCAACGCGTATTCTTCACAACCAACCCGTAACCTTCAAAACCATCATGTAACATTCTTTCACCACCAACTTATAAGCTTAACAACAAACTTATTACCATGAAATAACAATATTATATAAATTTACATACTCTATTTTAATCTCAAGTCATAAATTTCGTTACAAGTATTCCGCCGATGAACGAACGCCATTTTCTTCCCGTCGGTGAAACTTTCCCGCCGTTTCCTTATAAGTATTCCGCCGAAAAATTCTAGTTTCCTCAAGACTTTTTCTTCGCCTCATGAAGAAACGTCGGAAAAGTGTTACTGCCGATGTTGATGCTGTTGGAAAAATTTGGAGGGAACTAGAAATTTTTCCCCCAAAACCCATTTTAAATCATCACAGTAACATCATGAAAGAGAGAGAGAGAGAAAGAGAGAGAGTGAGAGAAGAGAGAGTGAGAGAGAAAAGGTAATATGGCCTTCATATATTTTAATCACTTGAGTTTTGTGTTTTGGGGCTCAGGGAATTATCGTTTTACTTTTGGAGATTTTGGAAGCATTGAAAAAGTCTTAGGTGGGGGCGAAATACTCGTATGGAAATTGGAGGCTAAAAGCAATTTCTCCTTGTTTTTATCCCTTTTTTTCATTCTAAATGTTATTCGTAACTATATTGCAATTACCACATTACTTTCGTTATCATGTTAAAATCATGTTCCGTTACTTATAACGTTATAGCAATTGACAATTTCTCACACGTGGATTAAAAAAACTGTCTCCTTTATTCCCAACTGCTTAATGCCTTTTATCAAATGATATTTCGTTGCTCTTTTATATTGTTATTCTGTTTTTTGATACAACAACAGAACCACCTTGGCACTTCATTTCCCACGTAATCTTGTTCATTTTCACATGCTACTTTTATTACTTAGATATTGTTTTTTCCCCACTATATTATTAATACTAGGGGTGCTAAACGGTATCCGTGTCCGAGGAAATATCTGTATCCTAACACGAATATGTTACTCCAGGAATATGTTATTCATATCTATAACTGATAAGATATAATCACAGATATGGTTTTGCAGTGATAAATCCTAAGCCGTATCCAAAATATCCGAATACATATTAATCATATTGTTACAATGATTTTCGTCTTTAGATTATGTAAATGAGGTTAATTTTGACGATAAAGATATCTAATCTTTGCTTTTCAGATATAATGAACATATTAATAAACTCTTTTGCATTACATGAACTATATTTTCTTGACGGTATCTAGTTTACTCATATCTATTTTTATATCCACATGCATATCCGCGTGCGTATCTGTGTCCTTTTCCAATTTTATCAGATATAGATATGATTTTTTATTACTGAGGTACATCCTCATCCAAAATAAGTAAGCGGATATGGATATGGTAACCATCATATCCAAGCCGCATCCAAACGGAATCCACCCCTAATTATGTCGTACTCTTTCAGGACCTGAAACAAAGATTTACATTACCCAGATCATGACAAGTTCAAAGTTTAGACAAGTTTCAACCAATAAAAAAATTTAAAAAAACATCAGAGCGGTACAAATTAAACAAACATCTTTTCCTTTTCTTCAAGGACTTAACCATTACGTAGCAGTTTCAGCTGATATGAAGATGTGAAGTAACTGCTGAAAGGAAAATTTCCAAACTAGACCAATATAATATTCGGGAGATAACAAGATTCATGACAGCTCCAGCTGCCTCTGAATTCCCAAAAGAGAAGAAGTACTACAAAGTACTACAATTGCAAGTTGCAATCACCATAACCATTCTGATTTTGCAGTTACAAATTACTTAAGACCAAAAGCCTAGTAAACACAGAAGAAAAATATCGGGACACAAAAAAGGCAGCAAGATTTCTTATTTGCAGATTATTCAAGGGTTTAGTGCCCCCTATTGGTTGCAGTTAACATGATCGCGTCTAATCTTTTGACTTGCCATTTGTAGCGTTTGGTTGAAGAATGAATATAAAGATTCTGGTTCATTTTACTCAGCTACAGCACTAACGAGTACTCAATACAGATCGTCTACATTGCACTCTCCAAGGAAAACTTTGATGCTTCTTGGGGAACCACAGTGGCCTTCCGCGATGACAGCTCTGTCATTTGCAGCCATATGTGCAATTATCTTGTATATCATTTCAATCTGCAAAGCCAACAAAAGCAAGAATTAAAAAAGAAGTTGAAAACATCTCAGCATGTGAACTTTCCAACTCGTGCAACATACCATGATGCATAAACTTCTGTTTTCTGAAGCTCTATTAAACATGATTAACGCCATGTATGTATTTTGTGACCCTCATTCCAGATCAATGTAAATTTGTCAGGGGTGATAGGAACAAACAAGGAGGTATTTTCATTCCAACTAGCGGTGGCAACCCATATAAAATTTGACCCGACCAGTATAATATTGATCCAACCTGAGCCATCTAATAATTGGGTCGACCTGTTTATTAAACGGGTTACCCATACCCAACCCCAAGTGACCCATTTATTGCTTTTATAACCAATCCAACTTATTTCATGTACTTAACAAAAAATCCATAGTTAAAGTCTTCATGGTCCTATTTATCATTTGTAGATTTTTACTGTTTAGAAGTTTAGATATTTCCAGGGTGTTTTTTGTGAAATTTGAATTTGAGGTGCGTTTTTTGTAATTTTTAAAGTTCTAGGGTGTTTTTTTGCAAAAATCACTTTTGCAGGGACTTCTTCAACTTATAAACTCTGTACTCTTTGTATGTTTTGATTTTTGAGGTTTTTGGTAAATTTTGAAATTTTAAGGTGCTTTCACAATTTCTGAAGCTTTCAAGGTGTTTTATGAAAATATCAATATTTTCACAGTGCGAGTTATAGATTTTGTATTGTTTGTAAGTTTGATATTTCTAGTGTGTGTTTCTATAAAACTTGTTGAGGATGTATATTGCAATTTGCAATATGTTTTCTACAAATTTCAAAGTTTTCAGTGTTGTTTACAACTTACAGATTTTCTACTGTTTGCAAGTTTTGTAGATTTTGGAATTTCCACCATATAGGCTTTTTTTGTTATATTGTGATTCTAGGTTCACCTTATCGCTTTCAGAGCATATGATATTGAATTAAGCTATTGCAGTTACGAAGGGAAAAAAAAGTACTGCCATTTGATCAGTGGCACACAGTATCTGCACAGTAAGAAAAGTTTCAAAATAACCTCATCTGATCCTTTTATACTTCCGTAGAGATTCATATGGTAGCGTATTGATCTTTACAATATTAGAGGGTGATCAACAATTAGTGGGAAAACAATACCTCTTCAGGGCAATGGCAGCGATCTGCTATTTCGTCAAGCGTCAATGGCTCCACAAAAGATTTATGGTAATGTCAAAATTAGCATTAGCAGAATACCACCAGTATGCATCATTCCATGAGCCATAGAAACAATTAGTGCTCTACTAAGCATAATAAACTCAGATGAGATTTAGGGTAACTAAACAGCAAAACCATGAGTGCTAGGGCAGAGGACATGGGAGTAATACAACTTTAGGCTGTGACAGTAATTTTTGTACTTTGAATGGTCAATTGCTTTGGATAACAAAAGAATGTGGGTATATTAGCATGACAACAAAAGGACATCAGGTGTTATTTAATGATTCTTTCAAACAAAGAAACGTCAAAGTCAAGGGTTGCATTTTTAAGGAGATTAGATGTTTGATAACATGTATCTCTCGAAAATTTTCTGTTAATACTTCAGCACCGAATTTTAAGAAGAAATTCATGACATAAAGCTATCCTAATCCCATCATGCAAGACCTTGATTTAATAACGTCATACTGCAGGAGATCACATGTGAACAATGAATTCCCTCTTTTTTTTTCCTTCTGTCAGCATGAAGAGAAAACAGTAGCACAAACAAAAGGAAGGTAACATAGGCAACAAACCTGGCCGCATTTAGAACAGCTAGAACTCTCTTCTGAAGAGCTAAAACTTCTCCTGCAGCCTTTTTCCCAGCTTCCACACCTGCAACCAAAACAGAAATGAGAGATATTTGTTTTGTCAGGCATAAATATCAACCATCCAAAATTTCCAGGCTGGCAAACATTAAAGGCACTGAATCACAGACCAGGTTGATGATAGGCATTAATGTTGACAAGAGATGCATAAATTCCTACTGCTCGCTCATACAGTGCAATGACGGCTCCAACTGATCTAGGAGTCACCTCTTGAATGGTTACAGTGATGGACTCACGACCATTAGCATAAAGCGCTGAACGTGTACCCTGGAGAACACACCCATAAAAAAATTTACCATGTAAAAGACATTTTAACAGATAACAAATGTTTGATTGGGTGCCAAATGAAAATGAAAGGGAAATTGCATGGTAATTGTGATATCCTTTAACCTAGAAAAAGGTGAATAAAAGATTTTAAAAAAAATTGGTGAAAGTATGAGCAATGGTATGTGATCAAATGATTATTGAGGTCAGACACTGAGCTACTTTTATCTAGCTTGGTCACTAAAAAGTCGACCATAATTTCAAAACGGAAATATTCAATTCCATGGCAAAAGTGCATTTCTGTTTTAAAAGACGAGAAAATATATATAAACCAAAAGTTTTATGCAATATTCTTAACAAAAAACGTCAGTTTGCTATGTAGGCAAGTGCAATTACATTCGTGCAAAGAAGCCCGACTCACGGAAAGAATTCGTCTTGGGGAAAAACATGTGCACCGCAGAACTGATAAAGTCCAATTTTGTTAAAAAAGCTCTCTAGAAGGGTAGTGCTAGATTCATCAGGAAGTGCGGGGTTATCCTTCTAGAGGAAATCACTGATATTTAAAGATCAACCTTTTGATTGGCGAGTTGCTCACAGTAAAGATACAAGGACAGAAGAGATTGGACTTGTGATTCTCCCAAAGCACTCCCTTGAAGTTCTCTTGTAGGACTTGTTCTGAGCTGCACTTCCAGAAGTGCTCTTAACGTGATCGTGCTCATGGAATGATTGGTTAGACAGAACCTATGCTTAAACAAGTCGAATGCCCAAATTGTGGGAAATATCATTGCCAATAGAAGATAGCTTTTGAGGATTGATCTCTGAGAGAGGAACGGAAGACCGCACATGCAGGACTTGGGATCGATCATGGTAAATCTTACAACACAGTATGAGCATGGTCGTAACTCTCAAACCCTGACATGATAAAGCATGCAGCATACTATGTGCTCTTCTGTGAATCTGGGTTACCTTAGGCTATTGGCTATTGCATAGAATATCTACATCTCATTTGCCCTAGCTTTGAACATTTCGGTTGTTTGGAGAGTGTTGCAGAAAATTTTATATCAGAAAAGGCTCATTTTATATTTTTACTTATTCTTAATTTAATTGCTTTTTTATTAATTTTGTGTAACATTATTATTATAATATAGTTATCAACTTACCATTGACATTTGTAGGTGCCTTAAGAATGGTCTTTATGATCTGTAATAACTATTAAGGCACCAAAATGTTACATTCCTTATAAAAAGAAGTAAAAACACTATTGAAACAATTGGGGAAAAGGAGAATTATAGAAAAAAGAAACAATTCTCTTACACTCCTCTTCCACTCAAAAGAGAAGCATAGAAAAAGTAACAAATCTCTTCTGTAATTATGAGTTTCTGGATTGATGATAACAATTCTGGATCCCAAAGAATTAAGTCAACATCAATATTGGGGGGAAAAGAAAGAAAGATGAACATCACTTTTCTACCTATCGTATGGTGTCTTCTGTCCAAATACTCCAACCTTTAATTAGGACCTAAAGACTAGTCAAGAGAACACCTTCCTGGTAATAGATACATCAATAGAACAACGAATATATGATTTACTAACAATTCAAAATCCTCATTTATTATGAGACTGAGTAGGATGAAGTAACAGTACATATTAAATAATCAAATGAAAACATTGGATTACAGAGTATGTACTAACCTGTAACATTCCAAATAGGTAGTCACCGCAAGTTACACCGGGTTCAAGTTCCCAGTCATGACCAGGGGGCCTATCACGTAATACCTCAATAAAAGTAGCAAAAAAATTGAGGACTCCTTCTCGCAGCTGTTGAATATAACTGCCAACCAAAAGCTAGTACATGTCAGACATTGACCCCTTGATACCACAAAAAAGCATTGAACAACGTCAAGAGAAACCTACGCATGTTGATCAGTGCTTCCTTTATTTCCATACACAGTTATTCCTTGATTAACCTGTCATGAAAAACCATTTCTTACGAGGAACTTACAATTGTTTCAAGAGCTATCAGTCCGGAATATGAAAGCCATTATGAGAATGATTAAGGGTTACAAAGTTGAAGACTATTCCAAATCAAGCTACATTAAACTCAAAGGGAACCATCAATATATAGTCAAAACATTGGTTGCGCGACAAAAGGCTGCTATTACAGTATACCAGCAACAACATCAATTGTTCATAATTTCCGTGATGTATATACTCCTAGTTAGGATAAAATATGTGAACATAAGGTATATGTGACTATTTCTATGCTACAACATACTTAGCTAGGTATAGAACTATTGATTTTCTCAATACTTGACATATATCAAGGTATAGAGTTTCAAGACAACCATCCTAAATCTTTTATATTGGTTAATGAACATAAATCGATTGGGTGGATAGTGAGATAGGCATTTGTATGATGCAAACTGATGAAATCTGAACTAAGAATTCGTAAAAGCTGACCAATTAAAAGCATGATTGGTTAAGTTAGTCAATGGCTAACTATTCAGAAAGAAATAGGTTACAGGCCAGCTGGGATCTGAACTGACCTTGTCATGTTGACCTCATTGGCTCATTATACAGCCCTTCCTCACGGTAAGCCTGTAATTTTGCCTATCTCATCTCATAATTTACTTTTTGGTAGATGAAGAGCAGAATTAACTGATTTACGTTAATAGATATGAACATGATTAATCATAAAATAACACATGCACGTTCTCCTAACAATTTTGTAGGTAGTCATAACTATATCCGCCGAAGAAAAAGGCAAACTAAAATCCTACTAAGTTCATAACCAAAGGTGCATTGTGTAATTCTATGCCAAGTTCCCACAAGTGTTTCTATACTCGTCCAGCTATTTATACCATTTGTCAAAACTACTGCTGAAAAGATGCCCCCAGTGTGATCAACATGCTGCTTATTATTTAACATGGGAAACAATTGATGTGTCTAATGCAGTTAATGTACAATAAAAATAATTGTTTTTTATATTAAATTGAATGCTTGCAATTATACAATTGTATGGGTCAGAATACTCCATAAAGCAGTGTTTCTCAATACGTAGCGGGTCGTCGTATGAATTCGGGTACGCAATTTGAGACTTTGAAAATTTGGATTCGACGGGGTAACTTACTTTGAGTTCGAGATAGGATACAATGTAATTTTTCTTGGGTACGCTTATCATTTTTCAAAGTGTATAGTAGAAAATTAAAAACTAGAAAACTAATTATGCATTTCAATATTTTTTCATATAAAATACTTCAATACTTCATGTTTATAGTTTTTGAATACATAAAACTAAAACATTAAATATTAGACAGCTCTTAATAATTTTTTTCCCTATTTTTCAACTTTCTTCCCCTTAACATCAAGTGCGTCTTAATTTTTTTTAAAAAGTCCATTCTCTATTTCAAGAATGTCCTATGCATTTCCAGTCAATTCTTTTTTATTTTTTCTGCTCTTCAGAGTTCATTTTTATTTTTATTTTTATTTTCACATAGTTTTTATTGAGATGATCATTTCATTTCATGTTTTATTAACATAGCTATTTTGTAAGTTGCAATAAAGTCATTCACTCATATTGATAATTTATTGTCTTGTCTCAATATATATTTCAGTTAAAGAAATAGTGATCTAGAATTAGTTATCAACTTTGGATAACTTCCACTTACTAACAGAATACTTTCAATGATATTATTGAAACACATAAAAAAATCATTGCACATGTGCACGAAAACAGCCTTGTAAATCAATTTTGGTTCCCTCATACTTAGTAAGTGGTACGCTAATTTAGGAGAACCAATTTGTGTATTGGAGGGAATCGGTTCGTAGATGTACTGGGAATCAGTTCACATGAACCGTTCGACAATTTGAGGGGGGTCCAGGGAATCGCGCAACTATGATGTAATTGTTACCCATTCAGGATGTTGAGCTGAAACCAGGCAGAAACAGGATGAATGAAGTTGGATATAGTAATGCATGGCATCTAAAATGCCTAAATAAGAAGACTGAAGTGTTGGGATGGGGATATCTCATTTGTCATCACATGGATAACCTTAAATTTTAGGAATAGATGGCTACTAAAAGGCAGATCAAATAGATAACAATAATCAAGAAGCATCTTTAGAATTCGAATGAGAGAGGCAAGTTCATGTGAATAAGTAGATCTCTACCTCTACGATGTCCAAGTTGCAGACTACTTTATAACCAAAAAAAAAAATGAAATTATTTACAAAAGAACATAAGCAATAGTCAAGAGACTCAAGACTCAAGCACAATATATATACATACCCGATTTCCATCAAGGTCAAACTCCTTTCCAAGAGATTCCATGACCAACTGCTGCAGATATCTACTAAAAAGCAATAAGCTATCCTTGTAAGGGAGTACAACCATGTCCTGTGAATAAATAAACATTACCCAGTAAAATGAGTTAAATCCAGTGGAACAAAAGATAAGATAAGAAAGAGTTCCAAAACAAAAGGATCAACAATTGCAAACCTTAGCTCCCACTCCATCTGTTGCCCAATACCAGCACATTGCAAGCAATGCTGCGGCATTATTCTTCACCTGTTTAACATAGGTGGATTAGAAGGTTATATATGTTAAACATTAATTTTTAATATTTTCAGCAAGACTATTTGTTGTCTACCACAGGCGTCCGATTTGCCTCGTCCATCAAAGCTGCACCTGCAAGCATCTCTCTAATGTCAATGCCCTGGACAAGCAAATATAAAGAATGAATCAGAAGTCTGGCACCAAAGATTTATGTTACTGTTAATAGTACACCAATCATGCCTGTAATGCTGCCGGAAGTAAGCCAACTGCAGACATTTCGGAGGTTCTACCTCCTACCCAGTCAAACATAGGAAACCTTGCTACCCACCCCTCAATTCTAGCAGTGTTATCTAATAAAGAACCCTCTTGAGTAATAGCAACACCCTGCATAAGAATACTTTTTTAAAACTATATGCTCTGCTGAAAAAAAACAACAAAAAGAAGAAATAAAATCTTGTCGCATATTCTAGTTAAGAGGATTCGGAGAGAAACCTGTTTTGAGAAATCCAGCCTAGCTTCTCGAAAGGCTTTTTGTACTTCCAACAAACCATTTCGGGTTTCAGGGGTACCTCCGCTCTGAAATGCACATTAATATTTCAACATTTAGAGGGATTAAGTTTTTGAATTTTATACCATCTTCTGGAATAAGACTGAAAAGATAAGAAAGTGATAGTATGCAGACCTTCGAAATTACAATAACCAGGGTAGATGCTAGCTCCGATCCAAGTTGTGCAATTTGATGATCTATTCCAGCTGGATCTGTGTTGTCAATAAACCTAATCTGGCACATACAGAGGATTTAGAGGAAGCCCAAGTATCTATCAGCCTTCGGATTTCATAGATCTTACCATTACATTAGTTGGGACTTGAAACACCAAGAGACCTTGAAAAGAATGAAAACTCTAGAGACAACAAAAAAAGCTACAGAAGACTATGAAGATCAGTCAAGGTTAACTTTTGTGGCTGAACCTGATGTGTTTTACAGAGACAAGAATTAGGAGATGGGAAACAGTGGCGTTCTTTGAGGTGACACAAAAGGAATACTGGAAGAGCATAATCATGTATAGAATACATGGAAGGAAGGAGTGCTCATAAGAAATGATGGTAACACCGTACCAATGCGTCATACTGAAGATAAAAAAATAAATAGGGTGACATAAGCCAAATTTGTATACAGATAATTTGCATAAGGACATATATGCAAATGAAATATTTGACAACACGTTGAAAGCTGCAATTAAAACTTGGATTTCCTTCTACAAGTTGTGTGTGGGAGCTGCATGTAAATTAATCCAAAAGGATTCTATTATAAACTATTATTGTTTGAAGTGGGAAACTAAAAGTTTAATGACATCCACTACACTTTTAGCAAATTTTTAAACTTTCTGATAAAGTTATTGCTCAGAATTTGAACAATAAATTTATTGATGATTATAAAAGAATAGTAGGGTATTTTGCACATCTTTACCTAAGGAGATTTACGTCAAAAGTTCCATTAGGTTTTTTTTTAAGGATATCAAATGACAGTAAAGTGTTATGTTCTAGAATTACCTACACAAAGTTCTTATATTGGGATACTGTAGTGTAATGTTGCAGTTACATTGAGTTTATAAAATATCATGGATAAAAAAAAAGTACACAACGGCATTTATTCAATGAATTATTATTTTTCTTGCTTAACATTTTTAACTGATTTGGGTGGAGAAATGATGGTTTTATTGCGTTATATAAAAATATTAGCATAGTGTAAACATAAACTTTCATTAGAAGATCCTTTACAGTAAGATCTCTCCTTATTATCCTATGTCAGGGCTTATTTGGCCACACTCTGAAAAGGTTGATAGAGGCATAGACAACTCCAATGGATACTTTACAGCAAATGATAGTTTTATCGAGTTATATTAATTTAATATAGTATGACTGCAAACTTTCATTAGAAGATCCTTTATAGCAAGTTTTCGCTGTATTATGCAAAGTCAGTGCTTATTTGGGCACACTCTAAAGGTTGGTAAAGGCAAAGAAAACTTCAAGGGATCAACCATCCAAGATGAAAGTGGTGTCTGTCACATAAAATTTCTAAAGTTATCCAACAAGTCTTAAGCACCTAGATTTATGACCAGGATTGGGAATACAACAAACAACCATTGATTAGTTTGAAATGTTATGTTCGGATGAGGAAATCAAAGGCTATAGTTTGTCATGCTAATATAAGCCTTATAGTATAAGGTCGGATCAAACAAACAGTTAATAATCAATCTACTAAAAAGCTGCAATGACAAAGAGGTTATGCAGTAATGCAAACATCAAAATTACGCTGCAGAACTTTAAGGGTGGATTAATAACCAACATGAAAAGGCAAATACATATAGCTACATGTATCAATGAGAGAAAATGAATCTCTAAATTAATGAAAATAAGACGAAGGATAACTATACCTTCCATTAAATGGACTCTATGTCTGTGATTAAGCTGAAGAATGCAGAAAATGCAAGCTGAGAATATCAATAAATTGCTGATAGTTAAATATGAAGTTCACCTTTAGAGGAGGATTATCAGGAGCTAATGCCTCAGCAACAAATTGAGGCCCCAGAGCTGAACCTCCAATTCCAACAGATAAAATCTGCGTAAAGCGACCAGCTGGAGAAGAGGGGGGTCTAATCTGTTTAAAATGAAAATGTCAATACAATGAAAATAATAGCGCCGAGTGAAGCAGAACATTGCCAGTATGAGACACGAACGTGAGATGTGTGGTCTTAAAAAGACAAGGGGAAATGTGCATGTGTGCACAGTGTGTATATGTATACAGATGTGAATGCATCTATGTGTATATACACAGATGAAACAGACAAATTGCTTTTTGTACCACTGGTAATACCACTCATATGGCACAAAAAAGTGGGATGATAGCATCTCCACCTTTGGTGGACGATGTCATGCCCCGTATATAGAACTGGATTACAAATTCAAAGATTATAATAACGGAAAAAACGACAACATCCTAGTTTTAAAAGGAGCATAAGTTAACCCATAAATATACACTCTGTTCTGTACTGTCGTGAAGAGTAAATGTAGAAATGAGTCATAAGTCTTTGGTTCCCTAATTCTTGGTTAATATACCATTGCTTTATCATACTTAACAATCCAGCACTAGCTTAGCATACTCCCAAGTAAATCACATAATAAAACGTTTACTGCAACTTGCCACCAATTGCTGATAAAACCAATAGTCAACGCCTGAAACAACAACTATTGCAAGAAGTAAAAAAACTAATCAAGAAATTCTCATTTATTGTTCACTTATTATTATTATTATTTGAAGTTGACATGTAATCTCAGAAACGAAACACAAGGAAATCTCAATAAAAGTGAGCATTTTGGAGGCGAGAAAGATAATTCTCATAATGGCATCATATTTTTCATATCAAGTTTAATGCTTGCAGGGCTGAGTCGCATGGAATAAAAACATAAATCAAAACTAAATCAAGTCAAAGTTGCTTTTTTTCATCATGTTACTATAGATCAAACCGACAGTCAAAGCCTAGACCAACGAACAATTTCCAAAAAAAGAAAAAACAAATCCCCAACCTCGCCACTGATGATCTTATCCGCAAACGCACAGATCGAATCCAGCGTCTTCTCGATCTGCTGCATCAAGAACGCGTTTGGCGCCATCTTAGGGTTCCTGAGCCAGTAATGCCCGACCATCCTCCCCTCATCGGGATTCGCGATCGCCCCCTTCTCGAGCTCCCGCATCGCCTCGAACGCCCTCTGCATCCTCGGCTCCATCTGCTGCAAGAACTCGTCACTAAACCCTATCCTGCTCACATCCAGGTAAAGCCCCAGCTCCTTGTGCTGGTAAAGCCACTCGACGTATCGATGCCAGAGATCGATCGGATCTCTAGAAGGCACGGCTTTGATCTTGCTAGTGATCGGAGGAGGCGACGAGAGATCGGCGGAGACCTCGCGGGCGACGGATTGAAGAGGCCGACGGCGGAGGAAGGGGATCGGAGGAGGTGGGGGCTTTGGATCCGTTTTTGGGCGGGAACTGAGGGAGGTGGTGGCGAGGAGGTGGAGGAGAGGCCGGGGATCGAAGCCATGGTCAATGGGGCAGGCGGAGAAAGCGAGGGGGCGCGGGGTTTTGTAGAGGGGAGATGAGATCATGAGAGAGGTCAAGAGGCTAAAAGCTGCGGGCTTTCGCTTTTGTCTGTTGTGGGGTTGAGCGATAAACGATGGCTTTTGAGACTTGTGAGCGGGTGGGGAAAAGCTGAAGAGAGTTGCGGTCATGAGATATTTGGGCACTGTTTGGCAACTAAAAAAATTGTGTTATCTAAGGGCATGTTTGTTTGCACAGAAGTAATTGTGAAGTAGCTGAAGTAAAAAAATTAAAGGCTACTTCTGCTACTTCCAAGTAAAAAAATGTGTTTGGTTCTCTAAAAAACTTACTTCCAATACTTCCCTAAATGCTTATGTGGCGCCTACGTGTCATCCTTACTTCCAAAATATTTTTCCAATCCTCAATACTCAGAAATAGCTCGGAAGTAGTTGAAATGCATATTAATTATGATATAAATAATTTTTTTATTAATATTTCCTTTATTAGTTACTTCTAACAACTTTTCATTGATAAAATTACTTCCTAATAATATTTTCAAATGTTATCCAAACAAAAAAAGTAAATGAAGAGGAAGAAGTTCTACTTCCATTACTTCTAAAAATATATGAAACAAACAAAACAAATGCTATTTCCACTACTTCCTACTTCATAGCTTTGAAAGTTACTTCTATAACATACTTGTTACTTCTAATACTTCCATTATCCAAACGGGCCCTAAGCGCTTGTGTCTTATTGGCTTGGTCAATAAGCTAGTAAAGCTGTTTGGTAACAAAAAATAGGAAAAAATTATTTTAGAGATTGTGTTTTTTGCAAGTAGCTTTTGGAAAGCTATCTCAAGTAGCGTTTATCTTTGGGAAGGAGCTGTCAATTTTTTCCTTCCGTTTTTGCCCCTAATAATTTTAATTTTATATTAATAATATTACATGACCTTTTTAGTCATTTAATAAATTTAAGCTAGTTGTACATCTTCTTTTGCCAAACAGCTTTAGTCAATCAGCTAGCTACACAGCTATCAGATTTCAGCTATAATTTCACAGCTTTCAGCTAGTTTGACAGCTTTCAGCTATAATCTCGCAGCTTTCAGCTAGTTTTGCCAAACAGAGCCTTGGTGATTGGGATTTTGGGAGGGTGTAGTTTAGGATTTTCTTCCAATTGGAAATAGAATAATATTCAGCGATTTGTTGAAAAAAAATTTTTTTTACACTTTTTACTGTTGCTATGGATTTGACACCCCCCTCATTTTGAAATTGGGATCCGGTTCCATCTTAACCTTTCATTTTACATCGAAGGCCAAGATCTCTCCTACTCTCACTCTCAAAAACTCAATCTTGCCCGTTGATGTAAAATTGAAAGGCCAGGATGCTTATGAGGAAATATTAGGGCACTCTCACGAGGAGAGAATCTGGATTCCTCTTTTGTGGAGAGCTTAGCCTTAGCTACACGGTTTATCTGAATTATTCTTCAGAGCAGATTGAATTTGCATGTGTGGTCTGGTTCAGTCCTCAACCCTCAACGCATTTATAAAGGTTGTCAAACAACTCTTAGTTTAGTTTTTAGTGTACCTATATATAGGGGTGTGCAACGGTCGGTTCGATTCGGTTTTTACCAAAATTGAACAACCGAACCGAACCGTCTATAATTCAAAACCAAACCGAATTGTTGCAAGTCGGTTCGGTGCGGTTCGGTTCGGTTTGTTCGGTTCTAACTTCATCAAACTTCTTATTAAACAACAAACTGTGTTAAAGAAAAAAAAATATATCAACAAAGTAGGAGATTATGAAGCATTAAACACTGATATAATGATATTGTTTTTAACCCATAATGATTCAGAAAATGAGTTTAGGGTTTGAGTCTTTGACTCTTTGGGGACGGGTCGGGTAGGGTTTAAGATCAGAATGGGTAGTATTGCACTATATTCGGTCGGCTCGGGTCCGTTCGGGTTAAAAAGTTTTCAAACCGACTCGAACCGTCCTACTCATAAAATCGATTTTTTCGGGTCGGTTCGGATCGGTTCGGTCGGTTTTTTCGGTTTGGACCGAACCATGCTCAGCCCTACCTATATAGCAGTAGATTTTTAGTTTTGATTTGCATGCGCGTTACAATGAGTGTCAAAATGCCATCAACTAGGCAACGCACACTAACGCCGAGTATGTAAATGCCTTTGAGTTGTCATAAATTATTAGTAGTTTTCAATAAAAATATCCGAAACCATTTTCAATATAAAAAAGTAAACTACACCATCAACTGAAGCACACACACGATACACGCTTGCCTTGATTTGGACGTATTTGTCCTACTTTAAACTTTAGGGCTATATGATCTTAGAGCAAGTGCATCAGCATCTCAAGGAGGCTCCTAAGAGTGATGTGACAAGGAAAAGCTCCCAACATGCTCCAACAAGCTCCCAAGGAGGCTCCTAAGTCCTAGTTGGTGGTGGGTCCACTATGGAGCTCCTAAGAGCTCCACAAATTTGTGGAGCACTTGGGAGCTTCTAAGGGACGGGGGCAGACTACAAATTATTTTTTATTAGATTTATTGTTTTAAAATATATTTATAAAATGTTAGAGGTAGAAGAATGGATTTTTTAAATAATATTTAAGTTCCTAATTGGGAGTTTGTTGGAATATTTCTTCTAGTAGGAAGCTCCTAAGTGAGCCCCATGCTTGAGAGCACTCCAACAAGAACTCCCTACTATGCGATTGTTGTCCTTACTCTTAGTCCTCCAATATTTAATATTGTTATATTAGTACTCAAATATTTAATAGTTTGACAGTAGCCCCCAAAATCGTCGAAATCCCACTCAAATACTATTAACAATTTGAAATAGGACCCTCCATTCCAGTTTTATTATTAAAAAAACATAACCATGGGTGGGTCACTGCTTAACCATGCTTAGCTAATTAACTAAGTACCTTCAGTAATATATTTCTCCCCAATCTTTTCTCTCTCTAAATCTGTACCTACCTAATCTAAGAAAAGGGAAAAATTCCTTACTTCTCCGCGATATTGAAGACCAAGATTGCTTATTCCTCCCCAAAATTGGCATTAATGTTGTATAAGACTAAGATTTCCCCCGAAAGAGCAATTAGTTATGTAGGTAAGTTTATTTTCTCTGTTAGAATTTTGCGAATGTTTAATATTCTGTTTGTGATAGTGATGCATGGATTGTTAATTTGATGTTTTGTGGTTAAAGAAATGATAGAGATTTTTAAAAAACATCTCAAGTGGGGTCCCCTGCATTGTAACAAGAGAGGGGATGCGGCCGGCGGTGTGACTGAGGGTGTGCCTGCAGCGTCACTCTGGTGGTTAATATGACTTTAGGCTCATAGATAGAATAACCACTGATTTTGTGTTGAAAGAATAGCAAGCAAGAAATCACAGTAAAACAAAAAACTTGCAAAGAAAAAGAATAAACAAAGGGGTGTTAGTCAACTAGAATATTTTTGATAGAAGTAGAACAATTTTTATGGGATAATTTTCTAATGTGGGATATTTTAATGGGATAATTGGGAAATATATTTTAAAACATGATATTTTTAGTGGGACAATTCTAGTATAATTAAGGATGATTTTCAGAAATCAATAAGCATATAAGTCATGTATTTTGATGATCGTACTACTATTTATACATTTTAAAACTTATTATTATTATTTTAGTATTAATTAATCTTGAAGAACTATTAGATAGATTATAAGATTAACTTTTTGATTTTTTGGAATTATTATTGTAATATAAATTAAAAAAATAGTTTTTCCTTTTTTCTATTTCTTTTTTGATCTACCAGACATCATTCCATCATCTCTGAATTTTAATTAATTTTTAATAAAACATGAATTTTTAAAATTTTAAATTGAAATTAATTATATAATTCAAATATTTAATAAAAAGTAAAAATAACATTAAATAGAAGGTAATGATAAGAAGAGATGCGATCTAATTTTATGATGTGGTTTTAAGATGACGGAGAAATGAAATATGAAAACTAAAAAAGTAAATAATAAAGTTCTAGTTTTTTACTATGTAGTTCTTGCTTAAAACTTGGGACAATTTGAGAGACTAGACTCTCTCTCTTTTTTCTATATAGATTTGAAAAAAGTGGGATAAAATTTTACAATTATCTCAGTTCTACTTTTTATCCAATTATTGTTGACTAACACTGTATAATTTTATCCTAGTTCTAGTTCCAATGGTCTAACACTATAAAGTATTGTCTCACAAATTATCTCAGTTCTAATTTTGAATTCTACTTGACTAACCCCCCCCCCCCAAAAAAAAAAAAGAGAGAACATCAGATTTAACGAGGTTCGGCAAACGTGCCTACGTCCTTGGGAGCCACACCTGAAAATTCCTTGATTATTGAAGAAGATTACAAATCATCCAAACGACGATATCTCTTTCTCTGAGATCTCTCTGTTGCGCACCTATGCGGAAGCGTGCCCGCACACCGAACGAGTCCGTGAGCCACGGGAGAATAAAACCAAAACCAAGCACGAGCACAATCCAATCCAAAATACGACAAATCAAACCAAACATAGAGATATACGTGGTTCGATAATTTGTCTACGTCCACGGGAGAGGATGAGGAGATTCCACTAAATCAATGAGAGTACAAAATGTTACAATTTTGCAAAATTACTCAAATAAAACTTAAACCAAATCTCTCAACTTGCTCACAAGTTCTCCCTCTCAATATGCTCAGTCCAATCTAAATTCTCCGTTAGGAACCTGAGAAAAAAACGTGTTTTGATTATATATCAAAACACAATCCCAAAGCGAGCAGGAAACCAAAGCCCAAGGCCCAGCAGATGCGTGGTCGACTGCGACGGTCGACCGCGACACGCGGTCGACTGTGGCGGTCGACTGAAATCAAACGAAAGAACCAAAAATCCACTACAGGGTTTGGCGGTCGACCGCGACGGTCCACCGCGCTAAGCCCAGAAACCTCCCAGCCTCGTGTGCACGTTTCCGATCGACCACGCCTACCTCGCGGTCGACCGCTGGAAGTCCAAAACTGTTTTCCTGTTGTTTTTCCTGTAATCTCTTCAATTCTCCACCTCGGTGAAGTTTTTCTAAAATTAAGCCGACACCTAACAAAGAGCATCAATGCGTCGTCTCTCCAAACTCGGTATAGTGATAGTAAAAAACAGTTTTTTAAATATTTTTAATTTATTGTAAGTTTTAATTTCATGAGAACCTTTAGGTGAAAATTGGATTAGTTGTCCATGTATGGACCGATAGATGCATTACCTCATTATATTGTATTTTAAGAAGTAAAATGAATGTATTAGATACTTTCTCAAAATAAAGGATTCTGGTTTTGATGGAAAAATTGACTGAATTAATGCTCATAAATGTGGGGTTGAAATGGTAATGCTTCGTTTTTTCTAAATACTTAATTGAATACCATTTTACGCAAGCCTTGGTGCTTAGAAAAAATGGAAGGACATGGATCTCCTTTATAAATAGGTTTTGGATTCATACACATTATAATTTTTACCAATGGGTTCTTATAGTTTCCCTGGCTTTGTCTATATATTGCTTCTCTCTCTTTTGCTTAGCAAAATAGTAAGTTTTCTAGCTATCGTAGAATGGTTTTTGAATCTTTATATGACAAAATTTGTTGCGGATATATGTCACATTTTATCTTTGTACATTATGTGTGTATGTGTTTCCCCCTTTTCCTACGCATATGTATGTGGTATATGTCACGTTTTTTATGAACTTACTAGTGCATTCTTCCATGATAAGTTGATATACTTTATGGAAGCGCATATTTACGGATCTATAATGAAAATATTTCATGCTTAATTCTATCTAAAATAAAGAATTAGAAGAGACAAAAACTTGACATGTATAATGAAAATATTTCATGCTTAATTCTATCTAAAATAAAGAATTAGAAGAGACAAAAACTTGACATGTTCCATAATCGGTATAATGTTTTTAGATCAAAAACATATCTTCATAAGCAACTAGCACACCTTAATTAAAGAGAAAAACGTACTACACTATCCTTATTACGTTTGGATAATTCTTTGTATGTTTATGGTTTTGCTTTTCCATAAAAATTAGTGAAGATGTATGCATAAATGATAGAGAATGTACATGATTGCTAGTACACAACTATTTGTCTCATTTAATTGCAGTAAATACCATCCAAACATACAATTCAAGCTATAAACATATAGACCTTTGGGGGTGCGCAATGCATATGAAAACGTTACACAAATATGATAGTTTTCTTTTTAAGCTTTTATTATTAACGGCCTGAAGAATGGTAATCACATGAGGTCGAAGATAACTTTACTAGAGACCTGCATATTTTATTGAATGCTGATGATGATTGACAAGGCGTAGAACTTCACGTCAATCATTCTCATCATATTCTATTATGGTCTAAATATATATTGAACTTAGTATTGCATTTAAATACTCTTCAACTTTGCTTTTTCTTTTTTTCATGTGTAGCTCATAATACTCCTTTATGGGTCTTTGTTATACAGAATGGGTCCATCTCAAATTTGGACAGCAGAAAAGCTTTGTCAAATGAAACTCTACATTTATCAATTGAAGAACAACGTATTAGAAAACTTGCTTATGGGTCACAAAATATTGACAGATCTGCGGGGGATTCACTACTTTATGACTTCTCACTGAAGAAAGATCCAACGCAAGTTAATGATGTATGTCATCTTCCTTATTTCTTTTATATTTTATGAATTAATCGATGAAACAGCAAGTAGCTATTTGTTTGCTAAGTTATGGTAGAGTCTAAGTTTGAATCTCTGATAGACATTTCTTCACGATCGCAAAGTAAGAAAATGAAGAAAAATACCCCACTATTTCATACTATTATGGTTGGATTTGAGGGAGGACATCTTTTCAAGATTCCCCATGACTTTAGTTCTTCTTTTGACTTTTTTGATCTGTAACCAAAATTCATTCATAGTCATTGCAAAAGGAAAAGATCCGAGCAGAGTTTTTACGAAGGTTGGGGAGTGTAAGTAGTGCACATGAAATAAAAACTTAAGAAGTATAACATATTTTCACTTTGAATGAAGACTATTGGGTACCTCTTTAAAGTTTGATATTTAATTAAATACAATCTCATGCAAAATCAACACGCAGTATTCTTAAGAGCGTATTAAACAAACATGCACCATTCAGAATAAGGTATTTCTGCCCCTCTTCACATTCGCTTTTATTTTTGATATTTATAATAGTTGATGTAACAATTTTAATCTCAAAGGAAAAAAAGACAATTCACTGTTTTAAACACGTGAAACCTAAAAAGACTTCCTATAATCATTCTGAACTCGAACATTCAAGAGTTGAACACTTATGTTCTTTCTTTTCTACTCCATTTTATATTCCAAGTATTATTGGTTGTTGACCTGAGTAGTTATTATACTTTATATAATAAAAGAATAGGACTAAACTGGCAAAATTCTTTAAGGTGCATCTCCACTAATATAGAGTTTTTTTTTTAAATTAAGATCAGGAGATAGATTGGGCGGAGTTATTATTTTCTTTTTGAAATGTTCTTTTTTAATTGTTATATTATTTTCTTCAAATAAGCAATATGTAAATTTTACGAGAACAAATAGGATGACGATTTTATGGCTGCTTCAAATAGTTAGTTTAACTTATTAGCTCTTGGTTCGTATAGAAAATTTATTACTTTCTTCTTAGAAATGAATATACTTGTTTACTATTGAATTCTCCCTACATTCAGTATGCAATACTAAGTCAAAAAACGGGCCAATTTGACCAATTTCATGGTGCTCAAGCCACTCTAAATGTTTGGGGCTTGCCTGATGTTGGTGCTAATCAATCAAGCTCGTTTCGAGTTTTGCTTGTCACCGGGGACCGGGGCCCTCCTGATACACGTAATGCTATAGGCGCAGGATGGCACGTAAGTATATATTGCCATATTGGCTCTTTCTAATGGTATTTTATTTTGATTTATGTACTAGTATTATGGTGTTTTGATGTGGAACCTTATGTTGAATACTCTTTTATTATGTTCTAATTAAGAAGGCATTTCAATTGTAGGAAAGAATATATCATAATTTCGTAAACACCATATTATTTATTTTATAATCATTAAATATGGAGCTGTTTAAAGAAATGTTAACCTTATTGGCTTATTAGAAGAAACTAACTAGTTCTTTCCATCTTTATCATGATTTACTTTCTATTTTCAAAGTTTTTTTCCACTGTAAAACATGTGTCCAAAGTAGAGCTTTTAAGCAAACTGAAGTATCAGTTTTCTTTTTTGCCTTTTACATGGCATAATCTGCTTAGGATATGTCATTCTCCACATAACATGAGCCGAGTTTAATTATTATTATTTTTGGTCAATGTAAAACTTTATTTCACCACCAATTATGAAGTTATTTACACCTCAAGATATACTCAGCACAAGGCAACTAAGATCTCAAAGATATTTACAGAACACCAACCAACAAAAACAGTCAACCCTTAACCGGAGATAGGGGACTATTAAGCAAAATGGTTGAAAATTCAAATTTGATAACATTTACTAAGTGGTCAGGGTTGCTAGCTTGCTGAGTGAAGAGCCTAGCATTCCTCTCTCGCCAAATGAAGTAGACAGTGGCCGTTAATGCTAATCTTTTGAGCTTCACCTGATACCCTTTGCCTCTCGATCTTGTTAACCAAGCTATCAGCTGAGTCCAGCTACACGACTTCCATTTGAACTCTAACCATTCCATAACACAGTTCCAAACATAGCAGGAAAAGGTACATTCGAAGAACAAATGATCCCTCGATTCCATGATAGCACCAGAGCATAAACTACATCAGTTTGCATTGATAATACCTCTCTTCAACAATCTATCATGTGTTTTGCAGCCTATCCTGGATAGCCAACCAACTGATAAAAGAATGCTTCGGGACATTTAGGCTCACCCAAACAATATTATGCCATGACACAATATGGGTTACAAGGGAGAGAGCTCTATACAATACTAAGAGCTTTAACTTTGAGTTAGAACAGCAAGACCTGATCAGATTCTTCAAACTTTCAACTCTTTCAAATTTTGCCAAAGCCTTATCCCTTGTTTTGATCAACTGTTTCTACATCCAAGAATCGCCTAGTTTAGCATTCACTTGCCAAACGTCTCTATGCTTGAGATAATTCCCATGGATCCATTTGATCTACAAAGATTCTTTATTAGTATATATAAACCAGATACTCCTTAAAGCAGATGCAAAATTCTAGTTTTGAGCTAAAAAAATTCCCAAACCACCCTGTTTAATCCCTAAGAACACCATCTCCCAAGAAACAAGAGGAATTCTGGTAGAGTTTTTAGCTTTCCCCCACAGAAAATTCCTACACATCTCATCAATTTTGTGCAACACATTGACAAGCGGTATGTAGTTTGATGTCCAGTAGATTAGCACACCCATAATTACACTTTTGATTACTTGTAATATTTTCCAGCGTATGATAATTTCCTGTGCTTTGTCCAGTTATGTAATTGCGCTAAGATTTTAACAATTATCATCCCCATTAAACATTACTAAATCTGCTAGATCAGGTTTTACATAATTCAAACTAAAACCACTACCAGATTTCCTGTTATCAGTGAAAAAACTCACCCAGCTTTTCTTCGTGTTGATAACATGATCTGGAAGAGGCACATCTTTTGAAGAAGCAAGAGGAAAATCAAGCTCCTTACTACCAATAATTCCAACATTTGAATTATTATTAACTAAATTCTCAGCAGATTTTACCGCATTTAAAAAATTTTCCACCGAAGCCAATGGAATAGTACCAGATTCTTGAATCAAAATAGCCTCTGGCATAATTGAAGAAGTAGAATCAAGATTCTTATTAGAATTATTAGAAAGATTCTTTAATGATAGATTTGTTGATTCATTCTCCAATTCAAGATCGTTCGCCCAAGAAATTTTTGATGAACTACAATCACCAATTCCAGAGTTCAGAGACTTACAGAGGTGACGCGAACGAACTCCGAACAACTTAGGAGATGAGATTGAGGAGAATTCACCAATAATTTGTTAGATCTAAGCAATTCCATCATTGACACCTTCATCTTCTCTCCTTTGAGTCCAGTAGAACCCATAAGATCCGAGAAACTCCATCATCTTCAGCATCAGAGTGATCTTCAGGAGGAATCAAGCTCGTATTGGAAACTTTTACTCCAATTTCCAGAATTTTCTTTCCATTTCCCCCTTTTTTTCACCATTTTTTACAAGGTGAGGGCACAAGTTAGTGTTTCCGTCGAAAGTCACCTTAGTCATTGATTTCATTAAACTTTAAGCGTTACAAATGAATTCAAATAACAAAAGAACAAAAGATTACAACTTTCTTGAAAATAAACATAAGATCCGTTTATCAGATCTTGCTTGCGTGGGTTCTTTGCCGGTGTCGGGGTTAATCCGTGGACGACCTCGAATCAGATCCGGTTGCAGAAAATTGGGCAGAGCTTCTACCTCACCAAGGGGGTATTTGCTTGAAGTCCTGGAATCGACAAAGCGATTTCAGGGCTCTTCTCGAGATTAAGACAAAGCCTAATCTCAAGGAACGGACGTACGAGCTTCAGATCCTTCGAACGACTTCTCCTTTGCTCCGAAGTTCACCGGGATCTCGCTGTCCTTTGCTGAAATTTCATGCTCCTTCACTCTCCAATCCAGCAGCACCTCGTCCTCTTGATAAGATTCCAGCCCCAGAAAATGGAGGCCTTTGGTTCATATTTATAGGCCTCAAAATGCGGTTATTTGGATAAGAACAAGTGATTTGGCTCTATCTTCAGTCAACAGTAGCCTAACCACGTTTGGGGATGATCTCAAGTCAGTTAAGAACCCCTGGAACCGATAAACCCTGCAAAAAACCAATTAAAAACCGTCAAAACGTGTTTGGGACATTTAGACTGCGCGGCAGAACAATCTGACCCGCGCTCGCGCGGGTCGGAATAATCCGACCCGCGCTCGCGCGGGTCGAAATAATCCGACCCGCGCATGCGCGGGTCAGAATCATCCGACCCGCGCTTGCGCGGGTCGGATTGATCCGACCCGCGCTTGCGCGGGTCGGATTGATCCGTCCCGCGCTTGCGCGGGTCGGATCATTCCGTCCTGCGCTTAGCGCGGGTTCGCCGACTTTTTCCCCTTTTTTGGTTTCTTTCTTCCAGAATTTGTTCTTGTCGCGTATTCGATAGATTTGTTGATTTGTATGCTTCGTCGCGAGACCGATCGTCGAACGCGCGTTGGTTAATATACGCGTGCTGATCGATGCGCGCGGGCTGATTGACGTGCGTGCGTTGACCGGCGCGCACGAGTTGGTTGACGTGCACTCGTTAACTGGCGCGCACGAGTTGGTTGACGTGCGCGCGTTGACCGACGCGCACGAAATGGTTGACGTGCACGCGTTGACTGGCGCGCACGAGTTGGTTGACGTGCGCGCGTTGACCGACGCGCACGAAATGATTTGACGTGCGCGCGTTGACCGGCGCGCACGAGATGATTTGACGTGTGCGCATTGACCGGCGCGCACGAGATGATTTGACGTGCGCGCATTGACCGGCGCGCACGAGCTGATTGACGTGCGCGCGTTGACCGGCGCACACGAGTTG
>NC_033796.1:7444835-7446152 GCF_001876935.1 Asparagus officinalis
ATCCGACCCGCGCTTGCGCGGGTCGGATTGATCCGACCCGCGCTTGCGCGGGTCGGATTGATCCGACCCGCGCTTGCGCGGGTCGGATTGATCCGTCCCGCGCTTGCGCGGGTCGGATTGATCCGTCCCGCGCTTGCGCGGGTCGGATCATTCCGTCCTGCGCTTAGCGCGGGTTCGCCGACTTTCTCCCCTTTTTTGGTTTCTTTCTTCCGGGACTTGTTCTTGTTGCGTATTCGTTCGATTTGTTGACTTGTATGCTTCGTCGCGAGACCGATCGTCGAACACGCGTTGGTTAACATACGCGTGCTGATCGATGCGCGCGGGCTGATTGACGTGCGTGCGTTGACCGGCGCGCACGAGTTGGTTGACGTGCGCGCGTTGACCGGCGCACACGAGTTGGTTGACGTGCACGCGTTTGACCGGCGCGTACGAGTTGATTCGACGTACGCGCGTTGACCGACGCGCACGGGCTGATCGACGTGCGCGCGTTGACTGGCGCGCACGAGTTGATTGACGTGCACGCGTTTGACCGACGCGCACGAGTTGGTTTGACGAATCTTCTTGACTCGCCCATTCATTGCTTCGAGTTTCGTGTGGGCTCTCGTAGACAATTTTAGACGCCTACAGATACCCCCTCCAAAGTGTTTCAGCCTCATTCTTTTATAGAGGAGTCTGAAACGCTTTGGATATGATGGATCCCCACCTTCAGTCGGTGTTAAAGGAGCTACAGATGGTTTCGATTCTTGACTTCTCCATATTTTAGCGTATTCTGTATTTTGTTGAATAGCTAATATTTTCTCGGTACTGCGTTTATCGTCTGACCGTTGTTGAAGCCTTGAACCGGAATTGGTGAGTGGGTTTTTTTTGTTGATATGTCATTGAGTTGACTTTTGGATCAATTGCAACGTGTTGACTGGCGTTGACCTAGGGCTACGCGTTGACCGGCGTTGACCTTAGGGTTTCGAATCGATCGACGTTGACTTTCATCGCAACGCGTTGACTGGCGTTGACCTAGGGCTACGCGTTGACCGGCGTTGACCTTAGGGTTTCGCGTTAACCTGAGGAGAACCAGTTTATACTCGTGTACTCCTGGGAGTTTCGGGAATCAGTTTAACCTCGTGTACCCGCCGGAGGTTGCCAGGTTATCCTTAAGAATTATTATTTGTAATATTCTCTAGGAACTTCCTGTCAAAATGGGGAACAGTTTAGACTCATGTACCCGTTGGAGTTTGGATTTCAAATATTCTGAAAATAGGCGAAAAATCACGAAATCACCCAAAATATAAAATTGGGTCTCGAGTATTCTGAAAATAGATG
>NC_033796.1:7447152-7507079 GCF_001876935.1 Asparagus officinalis
AGAACACACGACACAAACATTATACGTGGTTTTCAGCTTGTAGTCTACGTCACGCGGCAAAGAAAAGAGAAAAACTTTACCAATTGAGGAATACAAAGAGGATCTCTCGTTTGATCTTTCTTACTCTTTGTGATATTATTTTATTGAAATTTAAAGTTTTCGCATTAGATTTCATAACACTATTCAACCCCCCTTCTAGTGTTTGAGTGCCATTGGAGCGATCCTACAATTGGTATCAGAGAGGGTTGATCACGAATAACAATGGCTACATCATCTACATCACAATTCAAGGAAGGACATTCTACTCAAAGACCACCACTTTTCGATGGTTCCAACTACAACTACTGGAAGTGTAGGATGAAGATCTACCTTCAATCGATAGGATTCGATCTCTAGGACATAGTGGAGTCTGATTACAACAAGCCTACTACTCCATACTCTGAATGGACGTTGGTGGAAAGGATAAATGTGAATCTTGACGCCAAGGCAATGAATGCATTGTTTTGCGCAATGGATAAGAATGAATTCAACCACGTGTCTACTTCCAACACCGCACATCAAATCTGGCATACACTTGAGGTAACCCATGAAGGAACTTCTAAGGTTAAAGACTCAAAAATTTCTGTTTTAGTGCACAGGTTTGAAATGTTCAAGATGAAAGACAACGAGACAATTGGTGAAATGTTCACAAGGTTCACCGACATTATCAACTCCCTAATTGCGTTAGGAAAGGACTATACACAAGTGGAGATGGTTAGGAAAATCCTCCGGGCTCTTACTTCGGATTGGGAAAAGAAGACTACCGCAATAGAGGAAGCCAACGACCTCTCCACATTGACAGTAGAAAATTTGATAGGGAATTTGATGGCATACGAGGTGCAACTTGAAGATCGGAAAAAAGATAATGAAGATAAGAACAAGAAGGTTCTTGCTTTCCAAGAATCTACTGATGA
The DNA here is from genome assembly GCF_001876935.1 of Asparagus officinalis. Taxonomy (NCBI): domain Eukaryota; kingdom Viridiplantae; phylum Streptophyta; class Magnoliopsida; order Asparagales; family Asparagaceae; genus Asparagus; species Asparagus officinalis. Next base: position 7,448,106 of record NC_033796.1, read on the forward strand.
TGAGGATTCCGATGACGAAGAAGAGTTTGAAATAATCACACGCAAATTCAGAAAATTCTTGAAGAAAGGTAAGTTCTCTTCTAGTAAATTCAAAGATACTAACAAAGTCACTTGTTTTGGTTGTAATAAGCCAGGACACTAAAAGAAAGATTGTCCCCTACAACAAAAGTTAAAGGCGAAGTCTTCTAACAATTTCAACGGGTTCACAAAGAACAAGAATGAACAAGTGAAGAACAAAAAGAAGAAGGCTTTGTCGATAACATGGGATGATAGTGACCAGTCATCTTCAGATGAAGAAGAGGAAAAAGAAGATCATCAAGCGAATATGTGCTTTATGGCAAATGAATCTGATGATGATCAAGTAAGTAATCATGATGAGTTACTTGACGCATTTAACGAATTATTTTTGAAATACAAGCAACTAAATTCTTCTTTTAAAATATTAAAAAATGAAAATGAAAATTTGAATAACACTTTAGTCTCTCCTTATGCTTCACAAATAGAAGATCTTAAAGAGAAGAATAAAGAGTTATTTTCTGAAAATTACAAGTTATCTAGTCACAATCAACTTCTTAAAAAAGAATGTGATTTCTTTAAAGTTCGTATTTCAAATTTGGATGATAATGTTAAAAGTCTTAAAACCAAATATGAAACTATATTAATGAATGTAGGTAAATTTAACAAAGGAAAAGAGAATCTAGATAATCTACTTTCTTATCAATTACCTGCTACGAGTAAACAGGGATTAGGATATGTTTCTAACTCCAGTAATGAGAAAACATACTCTTCTATGCAAAAGAAAAATTATGCTTATTTATATTCTAAATTTGTGAAAAGTAATTATCATGCACATAGTGATACATCTATGCATGCTAGTTCTAAGGTATTTTCACATAATGATAGAAAAATGCATATGAAGAAAGTTGCATGTAAGAATATTTTAAAATCCAACTACATTTGGGTTCCTAAAAATGCATGTTTAAGTGATAGAAAGATATACTTATCAAATTACAAAAAGGATATTTGTGATTCTAAAAACTATCTTTCATACAATGTAGGTAAACCAAATTCTTATTGGGTTTGGTTTCCTAAATGCTAATCTCATGGACCCAAAAGTTAAAGGGTACCAAAACATATTTCTTTTATTTTGCAGGTACCTAATAAAAGGGAAACATGGATTTTAGATAGTGGCTGTTCCAAGCACATGACCGGGAACAAGGACTTATTTTCTTCCATACAATTTAAAGATGGAGGAACTGTTACCTTCGGTGACAACAACAAGGGTCAAGTGGTAGGAATTGGAACGGTCGGTATGAACTCTAAAACTCTTATTAATAATATGTTTGATATGTTTGCTTTTGCTAGTTATTAATGAACAAGTATGTTTGCTTTTGCTTAATGAATTTTATTTTTAGCAAATATTCTTGTTATTTATCTTGGTTAACATAAGAGAAATGTTTCATAAATTTTTGAACTCATATTTTAGTTCTTCTAACCAATTCTTAAATAACTACTTGATGGTTAGTCTCTAATAACTACTTCCATGGTTATAAATAGAGAAATATTTCTTCTTAAACAACATAATACATTCAATATGACTCCCATAGAAAACTTAATTTTCATTGCAAGCTTATGTCTTCCTATTTGGATGGGAGATGTAATGGACTATGTGCATAATCTTGAAGATTTATTTGAAGTTTTAGGCCATGTTGAAGAAATATTAGGTTGTATTGAAGAAATGTATTAATTGTTTCATTATTTATTATTATCTCCCTTTCTATTCTTCTTTTTGTTAATGACAAAGGGGGAGATATATTAGAATATTGAAATATTGACAACTATTGCAATATTGAAATATTGACATGTATGCATTGTTATACAATATTAGGATTACTAATAAGTGCTATCTTTTTGTGTGTTAAATTAACATGTATGCATTGTTGCAGGGGGAGTAAGTATGTTTAATTAAAGTTTTTCAATATTATTTGTCATCATCAAAAAGGGGGAGATTGTTGGGAACATGGTTGATGTTACAATATCTCTTGTATTTTGATGATAACAAATCATTGTTTATCTAACATATTTTACTGCAGATTCAAGATATACATCTCAAAGCAACAATCAAGATATTAAGGCTATATCAAAGACAAGATTTCAAAGATCAAAAAGATGAAGTTAATCAAGTCACTTCGCGCTTCAAGAAGAAAATATACTTTACAAGAGTGATGTAATTTTGTCTTTTCTTTTAGAATCTTTGTACAAGCCTTGATCACACACACAACACACACTACTCACTTAGAAGATCATAGAAAATATTCTAAGTATAATCCTAAGTCTAATCAACGAATGAATAACATTTTAAACTATTGAAAATATGTATAACATAGTTTCTGGCCGACCAAAGAAATGTCTGGTCGACCAGATATAACAACCAGAAACAGAGAGTCTGAAAAATCTCTGTCTGGTCGACCAGATATGGACCTGGTCGACCAGAGGCTACAGACTTGGACAGAAAATTCCAAAATTTCTCTGTCTGGTCGACCAGGCCTCAATATGGTCGACCAGACAGTGCTTCCAACAGCTATATTTTTCAAATGAATATGAACGTTTTGTGAACGTTTTTGGCAGTTATTTTTGAATATTTTTGAACGAAAATTATACCTATAAATAGGTGTTAAGTTCTGAAAATTGATCTATCAATTCATATATATAAACTTGAGTTTTTCTTGACTTCTTAAGATCATTTTGAAGAGAAAAACTGCATGAAAATTTCAGTTTTGTTCTTGATAAAAGTTCCATTACTCTAGAACAAAAACCATCCCTATAGCCTATTGTAAGTCACTCACATCTACACATCAAGACTTATAGGAAGAGAAAGAGTTGTACCATTTTGTTTCAGTTTGATAATCTCTTGAAAGAAGAGATTGTTGTGGCATTGGCAATTGAAGATTGTCAAGGTTGTACGGTTTGCTTGCGGGTTGCAAGTGCTTGCGGTTTTGCAAGTGGAAATAGTGGAGAAATCTCAAGCGAGGCTTGGGGACTGGATGTAGGTCTGGAGGACCGAACCAGTATAAATCCTTGTGTTTGCGTATGCAATTTTCTGTGATTGTCTACACATTGGTTTGATCTTTCTTACTCTTTGTGATATTATTTTATTGAAATTTAAAGTTTCCGCATTAGATTTCATAAATACTATTCAACCCCCCCTTCTAGTGTTTGAGTGTCATTGCAGCGATCCTACATATAGAACCAAAACTGTGGTAAATATATACAAACGAACACTTAAAGAGGAAGAAAATGAGCCAAGAGAAGAAATTTTCGAATGGGAGCGGACCTTGTCGTCACCAACCAGAAAATTTCTCCACTGACTCCTAACCTCCTAGAGAGGAAAACGAAACAAAATGAAAGCCACAACAGGGGAAAGATGGGGGTTTAGTTAAGTTATTTCAAAAGATCGGACCAAAAGTAACCAAAAGCAAAAGATCTGGAGAAGCCACCACTTGAAAGCATTAGGATTAGCTGGGAAAATTCTCTCTCATATTGTCCTTCGGACCGGATTTGGCCCGCTGATTAAGACCCAGCTCAACTGCAGCGCTGTGCAAAATGGAAGCTCTTTTGCTACTGGAAGCACCTGTCCACAAAAAAATAAATTGAGCTGTATTAGCAGCTATGACATGAATAGGTGTATGAACCTTTTCGAATATAAGCTTATTCCTGCAATATCATAACCACCAACAACAGCAGGTGCAAGAAAAAACTAGATACTCTCCTCCCAAAGCACTTGTCGTGATCCAGAGCACGACCGGCCCAAATCAAAAACAAGTAAAATCTAATAGAAGCCGGGCCGATTAACTCAATGTGGCAAAGCCTCCATGTTTGTTAGCTGAAAACTTCAATGATTATTTTTGTTTTTGAAACTCCATAAAATGTGTGGCCGAGGTAAAATTAACTTAACTAAAACACTAAAGGCGGCCTGGCCCAAAGAAAGCGAATTGTAAAATAATAAAGCGTAAAATAACAAAGGTTGGCATACTAAAGTCGGTGTGGCAAAATTGGGCTCTGATAAGAACGCGTGTATTTTTTTTATTTTTTTGTGTGCAAATGAGATAATTGATATTATAGAGGAAGAGAAAAGGGCTAGATTAGTTTAGAATTTAAGCGACATGCGTTCAACCGTTCAACGTTATATTTTATAAAATCTTCTAAAAGTTTGTAGAGAAACCTTTTATTCTAGTTAATTTTGTTGCATATCATCATATATTTACTAGTCAAGGTCAAACTGACTGAATCTGATATGTAGATTGAGTGAATCATCCACGGTATACTCAAAAAAAGATAGTAAGTGATCAATGATTATTCATTTAGCCGTTACTATTGTTCGATTGTCCTTTTAGGTATATAAAGTAAACTACACTTTACATTTTTGTGATTTTTTGTTGTGCACGCTTTAAATTTGATTCATTACTTACTATAACAAAAGTTATAAATTATGATATATTTTTGATCTCTATGCGACACATTTATGTATCGCACAAATAAAACGCGATACATATTAGAAGTGTGGTTAAAGCATGTGTGGAGAGCGTCTTTCTACACATGTGAAAATGTGTCACAAATCTCACATCACATATATGTCAAGAGTGGTGACGTATACATATGTCGTAAAACTTGTGACACATAAATATGTGAAGAGTTGTGACGCATACTTCTGTCTAGATCATAAAAATATAAAGAGCGTCATTATTCAATACTATTATTCCCTAGAAGGTCACCCATTTTAGAATTATTACTCTCACCAAAGCACACTTCACTGTCAATACTATTATTCCCTAGAAGGTCACCCATTTTAGAATTATTACTCTCACCAAAGCACACTTCACTGTGGAGTTTTTTTTAGCTTATACACAATCATAAATGTTTAATCATCATCATAAGTAAAATCTAAGATTTATTATTTAAGCATATTAATAGATCCTCTCACAATCCGTGTTGGACTATTTAGTCTTTTTTAATTATATTTAATTGTATATCTAATGACACAAACATGTGTCGTGATTTGCTATACTTTTTATTTGTGTCATTATTGTTTAATCCTTTGTAAATAAAATGACACATTTACCTATGTCATAAAATAAGTGCATACATATATTACTTTTGTAATAGTGACTATTGACCTTATATTGTCTAAATCAATTGAATCTAAAATATAGATTAAGTGCAAGCAGAAAACATGATCCTAGAAAGATCTCAAATGATTATTCAGTACATTATTGCTAATATCCAGTAGGCGTTAGTGTCGACGGCTATAAAAAGGTTAGGTGGTCTGCTCTGATGCAATGCCCAGTAACCAAAATGAAGAAGACATGCTTGGCTCTTCTTTTCATAGTTCTTGCAAGCCTATGTGCCCTTAATCAAGGTGAGCCCGATTTACTCTCGCGGTCGAATTTACTCAGTCTCGCAAATATAGCATGCAAATTTTAAAGTTATTTGGAGAAAACCACGCTGTTCGCAATTCTTTGAAAAAGGAAACTTTTAAAAAAAAAATTGACTTTTTTTTATGTATGGAGAAGAACGAGAGAGTTAGTTTGGAGCACAAAGGCTCAACCCTTCCTCAACTCACCTATTTCCTCACTTCACCTATTTCTTTGCTGCTTTTTAACGAATTAAAAGTTTTTTCCCCCCCATTTCTTTGACATTTGTAACATAACTCTTTGGCATTAAATAGTTGGGTGTTGGGATATTGGACCCCAGCCCAAATCTCATATTTAGCACAGAAGCCTCTAGAACTTGATGTTTGGACAACAAGCCCTCGAATTCATCAGACTTCCTCCCTCAAATTATTTCATAAAGTTTTTTTTAACAGTTTATGTTCTTGACAGGTCGTGATATTGAGTTGAAGAACAACGAGGCATCACCAAGCTTGAATTCCTCATTGATGGACTTCAAAAATGGCAGCAAACTCACGATTCCTTGCTGCCTGCCCAGAGTTTCCTGCGGCATGGGGGACGGTCGATTCGGGAATTCAATATGTATAACCCAACATGCTAAATGCTACATGTCCCATGATTGCAGCGGGGGGGCCACTTGCCCTCCATGCCCAGGGTAATTAAATTGTTCATTATCAATCAAGTTTTTGCTATCATGCATGTAACCTATGAGAGGGAGGATATATATATTTATATCATAATGAAAATAATGAATTCTTCCGTAGCTTTAATGTTTTCCTGAGACTTTGAATCTTCGTGTCATAAAATAAGTGCATACATATATTACTCCATGCCCAGGGTTCGATATTCAACTTCGGATTCATGTTGTATGTACTCAGGTACTGGGCCGTTATATATAGGAACAAAATGATGTCTTTTTTATTTGTTTTTTTTTGCCATTATATATTGGAAAGATTTTTTTTAAAATGTTTTGCTGGTGATTAGTCATGATTAGTAGGTTTTAATTTAGAAGTAATGAAGAGGGGTAGTGAAAACCAAACTCAAAATTCCAAACTATTTTTGTACTGCAACAGATGCAAGTGGGTCATCTCTGATTTCTCATAAAAAAATTTCAAGAAAATACCGCACTTTGATATTGTCGGATGCAAGTGGGTCATCTCTGATTTCTCATAAAAAAATTTCAAGAAAATACCGCACTTTGATATTGTCGGCTCGACGGTCAAATTGGAAATTCAATATGCTTAAGTGGCATTTTGGTTGTATGTTTTTACCATGTAAAAGGATGAAAACAAATTGGAAATTCAATATGCTTAAGTGGCATTTTGGTTGTATGTTTTTACCATGTAAAAGGATGAAAAGTGTAAAAAAGTGGGTCCCAATGTCAGATTTCATCACTTTACATTGTTTGATTAAATTCTCTTTTACATGAAAAGTTTATACCTTTTGATGAGGTGCCACCGAAAGCAAAATCACCAAAATTAGGAGTGATTTTGTTGGAAAGCTGACACAATGTCATAAATGTGTCCAAAAAATAATTAAAAAGTCAAAACCTTGTGGAAAGTGATGAGGTGGATAACCACTTTCTATTTTGTGTCATAAATATTCTAGTTTACATTATACTATCAAAACAATGTAATATTATTATTTTAGGATTCATAAAGATTCCTAACCAAACCATGTAAACACTCGAATGAGAATTGGTGAGGTGGATAACAACTTTTTATTTTGTGTCATAAATACTCTAGTTTACTAAAGGCATCCAAACAGCCCCTAAGTAACTCGATTTGTTCTCTCTTTAGGAATTGTCAGTGTGGGGATGACCCATGCCCTTCTTGCAGAGAGCAGCACTAGCTAGTGTAATAAATGAAAGTATCATAACAAAAACTATAAGTTCTTCCCTTGGTAATTTACCTTTTTGGATGAAACTTTGAACGAGTTTAAATCAATCTCCCCCCCCAACCCCCCACCCCAAACCCTCCTCTCTCTCTCTCTCTCTCTCGAGAGCAGCACTAGCTAGTGTAATAAATGAAAGTATCATAACAAAAACTATAAGTTCTTCCCTTGGTAATTTACCTTTTTGGATGAAACTTTGAACGAGTTTAAATCAATCTCCCCCCCCAACCCCCCACCCCAAACACTCCTCTCTCTCTCTCTCTCTCTCTCTCTCTCTCTCTCTCTCTCTCTCTCTCAAGTATGGATAATTAAAAAAAATAGTCCAAACAAAATACTGAATCAATATAAATAGTACAAGTGTTACGCCAATGCCTGCACACGTGGATCGGTAAAATAATTTGGGGATAAATTTGTAAGTATTATGTTTGGAACCAATTTAAAATACTATAATTTAGGGATATTTATTGAAAAATCCAAAATCAAAATATGAGTAAATTTCACCAAACCCCTGAACTAAATCCCTAATATCTTCAAAACTCGCACAAAACCTCCAATAACTTTTGTAAAAAAAAATCTTAAAAATTAACATTGTTAGTTCGTGTATAGTATAGTCAAGTGACCAAAATAAACCTCAATATATGATATTGAACGGTGGACTTTGCGTGGCTCATTTTCGACTCGTTTGAACTGAGCCGAAGTCGGCTGTATGGAGATGTTCACATGCTTGTTTGAGCGAGCTTAATTTGCTATAGCTTGTTGTGAACTTGACTTTAGGGTCATTTGAAATGTTTAGCTCATAGTCATTCACTCCTTGAATTCAAGCAACATTGGACTCGATAGAATATATTTTAACCATCTATAATAATTATTTACAAACTCATTGAAAGACACGAATTCATATAAAAATAAATCCATACATGATAGGGTAAATTATCAGACACTGCTAAATAATGAGGTATCCTAGACGGAAAATTCCGTCTAAGATACCCAGAATTCCGTCTAGAATACACGTCTAGTATGTTTCCGTCTAGGATGTAATATTCTAGACGTAAATTCCGTCTAGAATACATCCTAGACGGAATTCAAAACCGTCTAGAATACATCCTAGACGGATTATTCTAGACGAAATTTTCGTCTAGAATAATTTATCCTAGGCGGAAAAAAATTCTGTCTAGAATGAGTATTCTAGATGAAAATTTCCGTCTAGAATACTCATTCTAGACGGAATTTGATGTTTTTTTTTTATTTTTTTGCTAAAAAACGCATCCTAGATGGAATTTGAGCATCCTAGACGGAATTTTCATCTAGGATACTATGCTACAGTAATTTTTTTTTTGGCAGAATCTACTTTGGGTGCATGTACAAAATATTGAACAACCAAAAATTATATTCATATCCAACACAATCTAATTATATTCCAATATCAAATCCCATTATATTCAAATAATACATTCACCAAAATAGTAGAGAGATATATAAATTATTTACAAACTTTTACATAAATTATTTACAAGAGGTTCTGTATGCTCCATCGCACAACATTACGCACAATTCCTCCTCTTTGGAAAAATCGAACAACAGCAAAAGCTACATCCTCTGCGGGCCTGTGAGGATCTGGTGAATCCGCAAAAGCTACATCCTCTTCGATTTCCTGAACTGGTCTCAAACCCCTCCTTCCAGCATCCCACACCTAGACAAAAATACATAGAGGTTATTAACAGGAAACTCCTCTTTCTGAAACATATTCACCTCCTTCAAAGTCTATCTATCAAATTATATCTGTTGGTATTCCGCTAGTTAAAAATCCTATAATTACATGGGAAGTACAACATATTATCTTAGTTCAAGTCTGTGCAAGGTACTGGTAAGGTGTGAAAATTTTACCTTGATAGTCCCATCCGAGTGGCTACTAAAAAGTCAACCTTTTGAATGAACCAAAGATAGGACCTCTCCATTAGAAGTACAGTCTATGTCAAATAACTCAGTACAAGACCAAAACTCTGTCTGAAACATAAATGACTTAGCAACAGAAGGTATGTCATTATAACCAAGAAATTCCATGTGTGTTATTCCACTCACTGCATCAACAGACGGCAAGTTCATAATTGCTTTCAATGTATCTGCAACTACTAATGAGCATCATTTGAGCTTCCTCAAGGGCTTGTAGATACATTTTGCATACGTCCCGCGTTCTTTAAGTGCATCTGCAATCTTGTAAAGGACAACATTTAACTATACAGTCGATGAGAGACCACTTTGACAATAGATTTCAGCATATCTATTACCTGGGTCACTGATGAAGCTTTTCAAAGCCAAGGTTGCTAGAATCTTCTCCTCAAAGTTCCTAGATGAACAGAGAACCTCAATGAAGCTTTTCAAAGCCAAGGTTGCTAGAATCTTCTCCTCAAAGTTCCTAGATGAACAGAGAACCTCAGTAAATTGATCCAGAAGGCATCGACTTGCAATCATTTTCACTCCAGTCTGAGGGAGACTACTGAGCATATGTATGAGCCATGTAGCAGCAACAAGGCATGACTTCACCATCCCCATTGACTTGCTCCTCAAGCATTCTTCTAAAGCTTTGAAGATTGCTCCGTGGTCATGATTACAAAGAACAAATGCTACTCTTTTCTCCCATTTACCTTGTAAACCTCCCCTCATATTGTTCAACATGAATATAGCTACCTGGGTTTGTCTTCTTGACCTCTTCTACATACCTAGAAAATTGAAGATTAAGCGTTAGTACCAACATTGAAAAATTAGTATAATCAACGTCACATAAAGGAAATTAGTTTGTCTTTTGTTAGATATCATCTTCTATTTACCATCGTAATTGATCGTAGGACTCATGGGCATCACCATATAATTTCTCTTGTGCTCTTTCTTTACCCCCACCAAATCTTACTATAATCGACCCTAATCCCATACGAGCTTAGAAACTCCTTTTGAACGTTAATAGGCCATATATCTGGTCGAACCTTTAACGTGGGTTGTAATTAGGTAGCAATGAATCACCTAGAGGCTCTAGATTGACCAGTATTATTGCCATGCTGCCCACAACTGTGATTGTCCACAAACCTTTTGATTTCAAGTCTATTATCATTTTTCGATGGAGAGGCAAACAACATCCACGGATAATTTTTGGCTTCCTTAAACCGACAAAACACTCAAATACGCTTCGGTTCATTCTTCCCAAACTCGTATTCGAATTTTTTTGCCATGGAGTAGCAAGGCCAATCTTAACTCCTTCGCACTTTCAAATCGTTTTCCCTCACCGGTTAAAGCTGTGTGCCACCAAGCAGGAATCCTCTCTGATCTGCTAATCATGTCATCAATCGTCATGACATCATCTCCGAAAGGATTGTTATTGGGATTCTTATCTGAAACACTTGTGGTCCACAACGCTGACGGGCCATAGTCTACACTTTTTGAGTTCAAACTGCTGGAAGCGCTACAAATATTAAGAACATCAAAAAATTAATCATAAACTACACAAATAGTAGAAGTATTAACAGATAATAGCAAAAGCTAAAAAGCAAAAACGACAATTGCTTGCTGTTAGAATCAATTAGAACTAGAAAGAACTAACAATATAACCATTAGAGCTAACAGTACATTGATTAGAACTGACATAATAGCTATTAGAACAAACAATATAGCCATTAGAACTAACAATATAACCATTAGGACTAACAAAACATAGATTAGAACTAACAATATAGCCATTAGTACTAACAATATAACAATTAGGACTAACAATATAACCATTAGGACTAACAAGATATAGATCAGAACTAACAACCTTTGCAGCACTTGTAGCATATAGGAACTATAGTGGAACTAGCAATAAATCTAGTAGAACTAACAAAATAGCGATTAGAACTGACAAATAAAACATTAGAACTCTAGTATGGAGCATAACAAAGAACTGCTTAACGATAAGATTACAAAGATTACAACTAACATAAGATACGATCTAATTAGATCTAACAGAACCAAGATTACAACTAACATACGATCGAATTAGAACTGAAGTCCATTTAAACCTAGCATAGACCTAACAAGAAACCGATTAGAACTAAAGTTAATTGATTTTATAGTTAACCTACATGTATTGTCGGACTTGCTCGTTTTCCTGTTTATTCGAAGAATCATCTCCTTCTTTAAAAGCTTGCACGTGAACCTCTTTCAGTCCAAGATTGTGGCAATGCTCCACCATATACGTCAGATCACCATCGTTCTCAATGGAAAATTTTAAGCTTCCAACTGTTTCATCTTCATATGCCAAAATTAATGACTCATATGGAAGATCTAACCTCTCTGCCACATCAAACTTGAGATCCAAGATGGTGGTTGAAAAATTAATCTTCAAGAATACCGCTTTATACCGTGAAGAGACAATGCAGATGATGTCCTTTTTAACCATTTTGAAGGGATAATAAGAGTAATTGAGAGAGTAATGGAGAGAATTTTGGTCTGAGGAGGAGTAATGGAGAACTAACTAGTTATTGCTCATGATAGAGTAAAAAAAGGGAGAAATTTCCCTCCATTTTTCCATCATATCGCATTAATGAGAAGTGACTTCTGTTGTTCGGGACCAGGACTCGTCCGGGGAAGAAAGAGAAGGGCATTTCGGCTTTTTTCCAAAATACATTCTGCTTTTAGTATAAAGCTGACGTAGAGGGGGCTTAAAACATTAAAGCTCATTTTTTAGGGCTATTCCACATGGGACAAAGTACAATGGGGCTAGTCACACGAAGTTCCCATTTTTAGGGTCTGGACACATTTTCCCCTAAATACAATACAAAAGGTGGCCTGGCCCAAAGACAGACAAGCCCAGTTGTAAAATAATTAAGCGTAAAATAACAAAGGTTGGCACACTTAAGTCAGTGTGGCAAAATTGGGCTCTGACAAGAACGCGCATACATTTGTAAGGTGCTATCTTCAAATACGGTAGTTTTTTTTTAAATGAGATAATTGATATTATAGAGGAAGAGAAAAGGGCTAGATTAGTTTAGAATTTAAGCGATATACGTTCAACCGTTCAACGTTATATTTTATAAAATCTTCTATAAGTTTGTAGAGAATCCTTTTATTCTAGTTAATTTGGTTGCATCTCATCATACGTTTACTAGTCAAGGTCAAACTGACTGAATCTGAAGCGTAGATTAAGTGAATCATCCATGGTATGCTCAAAAAAGGATAGTAAGTGATCAGTGATTATTCACTTAGTCGTTATTAATGTTCTATTGTCCTTTTAGGTATATAAAGCAAACTGCACTTTACATTTTTGTGATTTTGTGCTATGCACGCTTTAAATTTGACTCATCACTCACTGTAACAAAAGTTATAAATTATGATATATATTTTGTCTCTATGCGACACATTTATGTATCGTACAAATAGAACGCGATATATATTAGAAGTATGATTAGAGCATGTGCGGAGAGCATCTTTCTACATATGTGAGAATGTGTCACAAATTTCACCGCACATATATGTCAAGAGTGGTGACATATACATGTGTCATAAAAACTTGTGACACATATATGTGAAGAGTGGTGACGCATACTTCTGTCTAGACTATAAAATTAAAATATAGAGAACATCATCATTCAACACTATTATTTCCCAAAAGGTCACCTGTAGGCTGTCTAAAAATCACTGCAGATAGCTGATCACCATCAAACACCGATGATGGAAGTTACAATCTGACGACTCTCATATATCAGAGAGCTAAAGCAAATATTACAAAATGACGATCTTTGCAACGCTTCGACAGAAAGAGACTACAAATCGACGGTCTCTTCAAATCAAACTGTGGAAGTCCTCACCGCACACTAGCATCAAGACGCATCGCGTTCATAGCCACGAACGCAGCTCAAATCAACAGCTGAACGCAGCTTCAACCACTGAACGCAGCTCAAATCAGCAGCTGAACGCAGCTTCAACCGCTGCCTGACGCAGCTCCAACCGACGTTGAACGCAGCTCCAATCTGCTGCCAAACGCAGTTCAAATCGCTGCCAAACGCAGCTCTAACGCAGCTCAAATCGCTGCCAAACGCAGCTCAATTCGCTGCCAAACGCAGCTCTAATCGCTGCCAAACGCAGCTCTAATCGCCGCCAAACGCAGCTTCCAACAAGATGCCAACGCAGGTTCCAGACACTGCGTTCAAGCTTCCAGACACTGCGTTTGAACGCAGAATTTACACCGGAATGCGGATTTTGCGGTTGACTCGTTCAAACCCGTTTCCCACGATCTGAGGGGATCACAACTCCACTCAGGAGTGATTTAAGAGGGCGGTCTGTTGGAACTTCTTGGCTAGTCAACAGGATCCTTAGAGCATTTCTGGAGCTTTGGAGATCGGCAACAAGATCTTCTTCATCCTTGGCTTATAACCGACTTTCGGTTAAATTAACTCTTTCATAGAGTTTTAAACTCATAAGACTATGTTCCAGTGAAACAAGACGTCGGATCGTCAACGAGAAGCAAACTCGATGCGAGCATTCGAGGGAGGCATCTCATCGCCACCGTGAAGAACCCAGAATTAAACAAAGGAAAGAATCCAGATCATTCTCTTCTCTTTTGTAATCAGGAAATCCAATTGTAACTGAGATTAAAGGAATACAAATCAAATTTCCTTCATTGTCTTTTTACTACAAAATTTTCTAACAAACAAAAGATGGCGACTCTGCTGGGGATGAGCTTCTCTGACGAAGAAGTGGTGGCACAATTCGATGTTCATCTCACTGGAACAACCGTCGAAACTCTCGTGGTAGAGTTTGATCAAGCCAAGTTTGAGGAGGCTATCTCCTCAGGATCCCTTAGCCCCAAGGCTATGCGCAAGATCCACAAAGTCTCCAAAGAGACTAAAGCTCTAACTGCTCCAATTGCAGCCGAACCACCTAAGGAAGACTGCTCGGACAGCCCCTTCCCCGATGGAGTGGGCTCAGCTTCAGCCAAACCCACGCCAAGACGATGGGTATCGGGTCGAAAGATGCCCATGGAGGCGACAAAGGCCTTGAAGCAGGCTAAGAAGAACGTCGTTCGACGGAGGAGGATATCCTTACGACGAGCACATCTCCGAGAAGGCCGATCCTCAAGTCAACACGAGCTTCGTGTTTGTGAGCCTAAACGCAACCATGTGCCCTACGTTTCTGTTTCAGAATGCAAGTCTCGCGTCTATGAGCCCAAACATAGGCTCTGTGTGAAGAAGACTAAACGCAACCCTCAGGGGCGCGTTCCACAAAATGAACGCAACCCTCAGGGGTGCGTTCCACAAAATAAACGCAACTCTCAAATATGCGTTTCATCAGCAAAACCTGAAGCTCAGGCATGCGTTCAGTTGACGAAATTCAATACAGAGCCTGGTATATATCGTGGAGCTTCGGGGCGCTACCCCGAACCCCACCGGGGGGTATTCCATCCCCCCCGGACCCCCTGGCCAGGGGCGCACCGCCCCTTGGACCCCCGAATACTCTGCGTAGCGCGACTAGATTGAGGGGCGGATGTCAAAAGTCCATGGATTCAAGGCATCTCAACCAGATCCATGTTCACCAAGAGCTAGTCTTGTCCAATCATGGGCTGGGGGTTCCAATTCAAAGCTCACGATCAGTGAGTAACTCTCCTCGAATCTTTACAACAGATTTGAAAGAGTTCATATTGAGAGAAAGACCGATGCAACAAGTCATTCGTTCATTCCAATGTGAACGACTAATTCCTACGGTCCTCTCGAGATATCAATGCTGCTCATATGTGGCCAAACTATTGGTGTTCGACCAATTTACGAATGTTGCTTTGCCCAACCTACGACGATGTTCTCACAGGAAGAAGTCTCCAGAGACCGAATATCCTGAGGTCACTATCAATGTGATCGCCAGAGGGAAAGCCTCAGGTCCTAGTTCCGGTGACTCTGAGACAAGTCGTTCTCCGACCGTCAGAGAAATCGCTAACGAGTTTGAAGGAGTTTACCGACACACTCGGACGCGAACAGGAGCCATTCTCCCTGTCAACTATCGGAGGTTAGCCAGAGGAACCAATTCCGATGATGAACACTCAGCCATCGCGGAGTCTCAATCGTCAAGTTCCTTTGTTGAACGTGAAAGCTCCGCCTATATGACAGAAAGCCATGAAGATCTCGCGAAGAGACTTGATGAGCAGGAGGCCATGCTCAAATCTCAGCAAGAGGCCATCAATGAACTCATGGCCCTGTTGACTCAAATTGTCACAGACAAGGCCAAATCTCAGAAGACAGATTCACCACCTAGGCAAGAACTCTCCCGGAGAGGAAAGACGTCTTCGTCCCGACCTCACACAGGCAAAGGGAAGGGAAAAATGGTTGATGACACGGCTTCTGACCAAGAAGCCCACAACATAGAATCTTCCTCTGATGAAGGAAGAGAGACGGAGAACGGACAGAATCTCCAGTCTGCCAAGATGAAAGAATTGGAAGCCCGCCTCAATGCCATTTCTAACAGAAGCGAGCTCCAAGATCAAAGGAGTTGCCTTTGAATGGTTCAGGAAACTGCCTGCTCGATGTATCCAAAAGTGGGCGGATCTAGAGAGACTCTTCCTGTCGAGATTCTTTGAAGAGGATACAGAAGTCTCCATTCATACCCTTCTCGCCACTAAGCAGAAGAAGAGGGAGTCCGTCAAAGCCTTCGTCAAGAGGTTCCGAACCATGGCTCTCCGATGTTCGTCAGGTATGACACAGCCTACCTTAGTAGAGACCTGTCGACACAACTTGCAGACCGACCTCCTAGCCCGAATAGGAGTTGCAGAATGTCGTTCTTAGAGACAACTAATCTCTAAAGGCGAACAGGCTCAAAAGATTATTGCCAGGATCAAAGCTGAAGAACAAAGTAGGCAGGATCCACCTGAGCAATCGGACGAAGCCCAATCTTCTCCTGAGTAATCGGATCAAGCTCAATCTTCTCAGTCAGAAGGAGAAGATACTACAACCACTGAAGCCAATTCTCTTCAGTAGGATGACAGGTCCAACAACTATCACGTTAACAATTACCTCTGATAGTCAACGTAATTAGATAGTGGCCCGTTAGGCGATGTGTCACGTCTACACTTCCCCCTTGCACTTGCTCAAGACTGGGGTTGGTTTATTTGTAGTCCATTGGATTATAAGTAATAAATTTTCTGAGTTGTTATGTTTAATAGAATACCTCTGTCAACCACAAAATCTACCAAACCTATCACGTTAATATTTACCTCTGATAGTCCATCAATCTGCCAATCCACTTCAATAGGAGGGCGGGTCCACAAAACTATTATGTTAACATTTACCTCTGATAGTCCATCAATCTGCCAATCCTCTTCAATAGGATGACAGGTCCATAAATCTATCACGTTAACAGTTACCTCTGATAGTCCATCAATCTGCTAATCTGCTTTAATAGGATGGCGGATCCACCAAAACTATCACGTTAACCGTCACCTCTGATAGTCCTTTTCCTCCAAAATCCCCAACCAATCCTCTTCAAGTAGGATGGGGGGTCCACCAAAACTATCACGTTAACCATCACCTCTGATAGTCTATTCCTTCCAAATTCCCCCACCAATCCTCTTCAAGTAGGATGGCGGGTCCACAAAACTATTGTAGGTATCAAAAATTGCTTATAGGTCTCCACGAATAGCTCAGTGTTAAGGAACGACAATGAACGTCACCATCTGGTTCACAGGAGTTCAATTGATGTCGGTGAACGTTTGAAGTGAATCGACGAACTACGTGAACTGACAGAATTTCGGAATAACGAAGGCACAGGCTAATCGAGAGCCCCGCGATGTTTACAAAAAGAACAACGCCTTTCGTGTCTCGTTCGTTCTACAGATAATCCAACCATCGGGGCTAATAGAACTCTTCGTCAGAATTCCAACACAATTTGAATCACTAAAATCCGAGTTCGGACGAAGAATTTACAGCGGAGTGTCTCGGATTTTTGGAGACACCCAGGGGTGTCCTAGATTTTTGAGGACGCCCCAGGGGTGTCCTAGATTTTTGGGGACGCCCCAGGAGTGTCCTAGATTTTTGGGGACGCCCCAGGGGTGTCCTAGATTTTTAGAGACGCCCCAGGGGTGTCCTAGATTTTTGGGGACGCTCCAGGGGTGTCCTAGATTTTTAGGGACACCCCAGGGGTGTCCTAGATTTTTGGGGACGCCCTAGGGGTGTCCTAGATTTTTGGGGACGCTCCAGGGGTGTCCTAGATTTTTGGGGACGCCCCAGGGGTGTCCTAGATTTTTGGGGATGCCCTAGGGGTGTCCTAGATTTTTGGGGACGCCCCAGGGGTGTCCTAGATTTTTGGGAACGCCCCAGGGGTGTCCTAGATTTTTGGGGACGTCCCAGGGGTGTCCTAGATTTTTGGGGATACCCCAGGGGTGTCCTAGATTTTTGGGGACGCCCCAGAGGTGTCCTAGATTTTTGGGGACGCCCCAGGGGTGTCCTAGATTTTTGGGGACACCCCAGGGGTGTTGCCTATAAATAGAAGCCTTAGGCCTCACTTTTTCAAGATCTGGATTTTTGGAGAATTGGTGAAGCCCTGCTGGAGTGAAGAGTGATCGAGCACTTCAACACAAGAGAGTTCTTCATCAGATCTACATCATCCGCATCCGTTCCTTAGCATTACCCCTCGTCGGTAATCCTAAGAAGAGCAAATATCTCGCTTTATCCGAGATAGGCGCTCCAAGTTTCTAGATCTCCTCGCGGATTGACGAAGCTCTGCCCGATTTTTCTGGATCAGATCGGATTGCCAGGTAGTCCACGGATATCGACGTCCCCGTCACAGGCTAAAGACCCACGCAAGCAAGAGACGATAAACGGATCTTGTGTTTATTTTTAAGAAAGTTGTAATTTTTATTTTCGTTATTTGAATTCATTTGTAACGTTTGAAGTTTTAAGTAGGATGGCGGGTCCACAAAACTATCACGTTAACAGTTACCTCTGATAGTCAAACTCATCAGATAATGGCCTACCAGGTGATGTGCCTCTATTCCGACTTCATGGATAGTGCCCCACTAGGTGATGTGCCTTGTCTACCTCTTTTTATTCCCCTGCTAAGTCTTAATCAAGACTGGGGGTTGGTTACTTGGAATCCATTGGATTAAGAGTAATAAATCTTTCACATCGTCAAGTTAACATTACACTTCTGACGATCATCACCCCACAGAGTATGAATGCAGCTTGCATCACTCCCAATTTGTCACGTTAACAATACACCTCTGACAATCAACTTATCAATCCTCTTCAATAGGATGATAGGTCATCAAAATTGTTCAAATCGTAATCTTCCCCAGCAAGCCACTAAGTCTTCAAAATCTTAGTATCAAAATTCATCACTTCTGATGATAAACTCACTTAGCAAATCTCCCCAGCGAGACGCTAGTCTCCAAATTCTTGTACACAAATTCATGTCATGTTAATACTAAACCTCTGACAAAACCCACTTATCAATCCTCTTCAATAGGATGATAAGTCCACAAAGTTGCTCCGACCGCAACACAAAAATCCTGTCATGTTAACACTAAACCTCTGACAAAGTCACTTATCAATCCTCTTCAATAGGATGATAAGTCCACAAAGTTGCTCCAAGTGCAACACATTCTTGTCACGTTAACAATATACCTCTGACAATAATCCACTTATCAATCCTCGTCAATAGGATGATAAGTCTTTAAAGTTGCTCCAATCGCAACACAAACTCTCGTCACGTTAACACTAAACCTCTGACAAATTCACTTATCAATCATCTTCAATAGGATGATAAGTCCACAAAGTTGCTCCAATCGCAATACAAATCCTGTCACATTAACACTAAACCTCTGACAAAACCCACTTATCAATCCTCATCAATAGGATGATAAGTCCTCAAAGTTGCTCCGATCGTAACATTCTCCTGTCATGTTAATATCACACCTCTGACAAAACCCACTTATCAATACTCGTCAATAGGATGATAAGTCCTCAAAGTTGCTCCGATCGTAACATTCTCCTGTCATGTTAATATCACACCTCTGACAAAAATTTTCAATAGGATGATAAGTCCTCAAAGTTGCTCCGATCGCAACATTCTCTTGTCACGTTAATATCAAACCCCTCTGACAAAATCAACTTATCGACTCTCGTCAATAGAGCGATAGGTCCTCAAAGTTGCTCCGATCGCAACACTTTTCACTTATCGACTCTCATCAACGGAGCAATAGGTCCATAAAAATACTGTTAGGTTAACATCACACCTCTAACAGTCAAACCCCCAATGAACTTGTTAATCCTTTTTCAACAAGAATAGCAAGTTGTCATTATAAAATCCCCAATAGATTAAATATTTTCTGGAATTATCCTAGTGTTAATAAGGAAAATTTCTGAATTTCACTCTAAGTGAAAATTTATGCTAAGTTAATATTACACCTCTGGCGCTTCCAACTTT
Source organism: Asparagus officinalis (assembly GCF_001876935.1). NCBI lineage: Eukaryota > Viridiplantae > Streptophyta > Magnoliopsida > Asparagales > Asparagaceae > Asparagus > Asparagus officinalis. The sequence continues at coordinate 7,467,878 of NC_033796.1, forward strand.
CTTTCAGTGTTTCAAGTAACACAGGAAGAAATAACGACAAAGTCTACGTATTCAACATCGTAGCACCAAAAATCCATGTCTTACACGCATGAGGGACTTTATCTCGATTCCTAATTAGAGATGGGACTTTATCTCGATCCCTAATTAGAGATAAGCCTACGCCTAACACGCGTTGTCGGTTAGTCGTTTCCCGTGAAAATGACAAAGTCTATGTATTCAAAATCATAGCATCAAGTCTAAGAGGGTTCATTCTCTTAGCACAACGTTACATGTGGAACGGACTTAGACAATCCACATGCTAGCCCGACTCAAACGGTAGTCGGTAAAGGCTTATCAAATCCGTTGATGGCTGAGGGTTTGCCAAAAATCCTATGAACGTTTGCAGGTCCATCAGCTTAATGGATGCGAGCCGAGACTTAAAACAAATGAGCCAAAGACAAGTCTCAAAGACTTAGTCAAAAATGCACGGAAGCCACTTCCATGTCTTAAGTCAAAACGTCAATGTCAGACCCACGATGCAAAAAACCGAACGCCGAGGTCACACCCGTGTTCCAAATTCAACATGCAAGGGTGAGACCCACATCTCAAGTTCAAAATGCAGGGTCCACCCCTACAGTCCAGAAGCAGGATTATGGCGCATACCTTCACATAGGTCCTACGTGGCAAATCCCTTCAACCAAGATGCCTTCGAAGCAAGTGCAGAGAACAAATCCTTTACCACAAGGAATCAACAGCTCCAAGATCAGAGTTGAGATCCAAAGTATTCCAAAAATTCGTCCCAGTCAACCGCGAACTTTCGAAAACTTTGGAGGGGGTTCTGTAGACTGTCTAAAAATCACTGCAGATAGCTGATCACCATCAAACACCGATGATGGAAGTTATAATCTGATGACTCTCATATATCAGAGAGCTAAAGCAAATATTACAAAATGACGATCTTTGCAACGCTTCGACAGAAAGAGACTACAAATCGATGGTCTCTTCAAATCAAACTGTGGAAGTCCTCCCCGCACACTAGCATCAAGATGCATCGCGTTCATAGCCACGAACGCAGCTCAAATCAACAGCTGAACGCAGCTTCAACCGCTGAACGCAGCTCAAATCAGCAGCTGAACGCAGCTCAAATCAGCAGCTGAACGCAGCTTCAACCGCTTCCTGACGCAGCTCCAACCGACGTTGAACGCAGCTCCAATCTGCTGCCAAACGCAGTTCAAATCGCTGCCCGACGTTGAACGCAGCTCCAATCTGCTGCCAAACGCAGTTCAAATCGCTGCCAAACGCAGCTCTAATCGTTGTCCAATGCAGCTCCCAACCGCTGCCCAACGCAGCTCAAATCGCTGCCAAACGCAGTTCAAATCGCTGCCAAACGCAGCTCTAATCGCCGCCAAACGCAGCTCTAATCGCCGCCAAACGCAGCTTCCAACAAGATGCCAACGCAGGTTCCAGACACTGCGTTCAAGCTTCCAGACACTGCGTTTGAACGCAGAATTTACACCAGAACGCGGATTTTGCGGTTGACTCGCTTAAACCCGTTTCCCACGATCTGAGGGGATCACAACTCCACTCAGGAGTGATTTAAGAGGGCGGTCTGTTGGAACTTCTTGGCTAGTAAACAGGATCCTTAGAGCATTTCTGGAGCTTTGGAGATCGGCAACAAGATCTTCTTCATCCTTGGCTTATAACCGACTTTCGGTTAAATTAACTCTTTCATAGAGTTTTAAACTCATTCAGAGTTCTCCACAACGTCAAATCGTGAGGAGAAGACCACGTTCCAGTGAAACAAGACATCGGATCGTCAACGAGAAGCAAACTCGACGCGAGCATTCGAGGGAGACATCTCATCGCCACCGTGAAGAACCCAGAATTAAACAAAGGAAAGAATCCAGATCATTCTCTTCTCTTTTGTAATCAGGAAATCCAATTGTAACTGTGATTAAATGAATACAAATCAAATTTCCTTCATTGTCTTTTTACTACAAAATTTTCCAACAAACATCACCCCATCTTAGAATTACTCTCACTAAAGCACACTTAACTATGGAGCTTTCTTAGCTTATACACAATCATAAATGTTTAATCATCGTCATAATTAAAATCTAAGATTTATTATTTAAGCATATTAATAGATCCTCTCACAATCCGTGTTGGACTATATATTTAGTCTTTTTTAATTATATTTAATTGTATATCTAATGACACGAATATGTGTTATGATTTGCTATACTTTTTATTTGTGTTATTATTGTTTAATTGTTTGTAAATAAAATGACACTTTTACCTATGTCATAAAATAAGTGCATACATATATTACTTTTGTAATAGTGACTATTGACCTTATATTGTCTAAACCAACTGAATCTAAAATATAGATTAAGTGCAAACAGAAAACATGATCCTAGAAAGATTTCAAATGATCAAATGATTATTCAGTAGATTATTGCTAATATCCAGTAGGCATTAGTGTCGACGGCTATAAAAAGGTTAGGTCATTTGCTTTGATGCAGTATCCAGTAACCAAAATGAAGAAGACATGGTTGGCTCTTCTATTCATAGTTCTTGCAAGCCTCTGTGCCCTTAATCAAGGTGAGCCCGATTTATTCCTGCGGTCGAATTTACTCAGTCTCGCAAATACAACATGCAAATTTTAAAGTTATTTGGAGAAAACCATGTTGTTCGCAATTCTTTGAAAAAGGAAACTTAAAAAAAATTGACTTTTTTTATGTATGGAAACATATCACTTCTACAAATCTATTAAGTAGTAAAGCTTTTAGAATTTGCCAAGTGACAAAAACATGCAACCGGACTTGTATTTTATTAAAATAGTATTGATGACCGTGCTTATGAATGTGTTTGATGTAGGTCGTGAGGTTGGGCTGAAGAAATCGTCAAGCTTGAGTCCCACATTAACGGACTTCAAAAATGGTAGCAAATTGATAATCCCTTGTTGCCTCCCTAGTGTTGCTTGTGACACGGTCGGCGGCCGCCATGGGAATTCATTTTGTTTAACCAACAATGTATGTTACGAGTCTAGCGATTGCAAGGGTGGCCCCCCCTGCCCTCCCTGTAACTAACGAGCAGCATTGGAGACTAGTTTGTTTGTCTTGATGAGAGTTATGTAAGGAAAGAATGAATGGGATGAGAACATGCATCATTAATAAAATTAATAAGTTCTCCCCTTGCCCTTTTGCCTTTTAATGTTCTCTTATTAATAAAATTAATAAGTTATTTCAAGTTAGTCCATGTGGGTTTGCTTCTGCTTATTATGTGACGAATGTTTCGTTTAACTCAGAGCATTTTTATCATGAAAGATGTAAGGGCTTATATAATAAAACCAGGCGAAGATGAGTTTTAAAACTTTAGAGACAAAGAGTTCAACCTTTCAACCCCGAATTCTAAATGATATGTTTAATATATAAAACCTTCTAAAGGATTTTTGGACATTCACCCCCTTGCTCTGTTGGGTTCGTTGAGCTTTTATAGGGGGATAAGGGGTTGTAACTGACCCCTGTATCCGCTCCTACGTGGGCGAAAATCCCTCAGAACGTGGGATAAACGGTTTTGAAACCGTTCGACTCATGTTTGAACAAGTCAAACGCCCATTCTGGCGTTCAGAACCCAACTTCGCTTCTTAGGATTGAGACGCGAGGTTGGGTGTTAGCTGAACACCATTGAACGCGAGGGTCGCTCGCGTTTTGGTTTGTTGCCTGCTTGGAAACGCGGGGGTCGGTGTTGGTTAGACCTCTACGAACGCGATGGTCGCCTGCATTTGGATTGTGGCTTGGCGACGCGGGGGTCGCCTTCATTTCCAAAGTGGTGACGCGGGGATGACATCCGCGTTTCAGAATGAGCTATTTGACTTGTAGCTTCTTCTGTGGTGCATTGCAAGGACCGTTGTTCAGTAATCTTGGCTTTAGCTGTCGTGGAGTATGAAAGTCGTCATATTGTAACTTCCACTGTAGATTGTGAAGACTGCTGAATAGAGTTTTCATCAGTTGTCGGAAGTGTCGTTGAATTGTAACTCTTATCGATCTATGTGAAAAGTCCTCTATCTGCCGCTTTCGATTGTCGATCCGAAAGCTATTTGATTGTAGCTTTCATTGTGAGAGCTTGACGGGAATCATCATCCATAGTGTCTTTAAGACGAATATTTGCCCACAGCTCTCTACCAAGCAACTCACCACCTAAGTCCAACCTTTTCTTTCTAAAAAGCTATTTGATTGTAGCTTTCGTTGTAGGAACTTGACGGGAATCAACATCCATAGTGTCTTTAGATGGATATTTGCCCACAGCTCTCTAGGCGATTGTGGAGTTGCGGATGCAGTGATTGGGAAGTCGTCTGATTGTGACCTCCGTTGTCGGAGCTTGTTTGAATAAGCTATCTATTGTGATTTTTAGACAGCCTACAGAACCCCCTCCAAAGTTTTCGAAAGTTCGCGGTTGACTGGGACGAATTTTCGGAATACTTTGGATCCAAAATTTAGTGGATTGATTGCTCCCTCCGTCTGATCGAGCCAGATGATTTCAAAGTTGTTGACTGTAATCTCTCTGTACTCCTCCAATAGACTCCCCAGTGGAGTCGTTTGTTTCTTCCCGGCTTTGGTCGCCTTGGTAGCCAAGAAATTGCTGTTCATGGTGGTCTCAACACAGAGATGACTTCTGCATTTGAGAATTGGAACGCGTGGGTGAGCCCAGCGTTGGGAAAATTTGAACACGCAGGTGAGCATCGCGTTTGGAAGCTCAACCAACTCGAACGCGAGGGTCGAGTTTGGGCGGGCTGATAGCCTCGAATCCCGTTTGTTACGATTTGACAGCTCATAGCTGTCTATAAATAGACCGCTAGGGGTCAAATCAAGAGTCATTTGACTCTTCTTGAAATTCCAACGAAAAAACTTCGTTCTCATCTCCGGCGACAACTGCACATCTCCTCCCGTCCTACCAAATCTGATGCCGTTACGGCTCAAGGATCGGCCCTGTCAGCGCCGGCCGGCGGCGCTGCTGCTCAGGCGAATGTGCCGCCCGAATTTCCTTTGATTGGCGGTGAGTATGAACTTCATGGCCATTAAACTTGCTTCAACAAGTTCTGATCTTGAGATCAACGAGGAAACTCATTTCAATAACGCGGAGCTGGACTCCGTCGTTTCATCTTTCTTGACGCGAGGGTCGACCTACGCGTCTGAGATTTTAGACGCGAGGGTCAACCTACGCGTCTGAACTTTCTGACGCGGGGTTCGACCTTCGCGTCTGAGCTTGTTTGACGCGGGGTTCGACCTTCGCGTCTGAGCTTCGATTTTGAGTTGTCTAACTCTTTTCCTCTTTTGCAGTGCGTCATACCAGTGAACCTCTTCTTTTTCACCACCATTTTGGGCATGTAGGTGGTGCAGACATGAACATGACCTTCAGCTCGCGCCAAGAACTCCCAGTTTTCCGGATTAGGGAGAAGAGTCGCGTAGAACTAATTACCCAAGCTTCTTCCGACACTCTTAGGATATTGGTTACGGACGCCCGACTTGAAAGCCCAAGCCGTAAGCCAATAGTTAAGCTTGAATATCTTTTCGGGGACTTTGTTGACTTCGACGCAAGCACCGCTTATGATGGGGACTATAAGTGGTTGCAGAAAGTTGGGGACCGCAACCTTTTCTTGCCCAATATGGAGAGGATGTTCCCCATATCTTATTTCCAGTGTGCTTCTGTCCCAAGGCATATGGATTGGCCCCTGGTTAAGGATCAAGATGGGGTTGCTCTCGGGACTTTGACTTTTCACGGGGTCCGCACAGTTGGTTATAACCGGCAGGTGACAGCTTTGCGGCCGAGTTTATTTGCTAAGGAGTATCCCCTTGGCGAAGTGCCCAGCCCGGCGAAGACCTTTGTTAAGAGGTTTTTGGAAAAGAAAGGAGAATTTTCCGCACAAGGATTTAGAGCTCCTGGTTGGGTTCATTCTCCAGTGACAGGGTGGTGGGCCCAGATGACCAAGTTTGTTCTGGAGGAATTGGAAATCCCTCTTGCCCAAGCTGGATTACTGGTTCCAGTGCGGGCTACTAAGTTTGGGATTATTCAGAGCCACTTTCACTTCTTCTCTATATTGGAGAAGTATAGTCCCGAGACTTGCACTTTCTTCACCCCTGTGGGGGAGCTAGGCTTCGCTCTTCACGAGATGCACGAAGTCTCAGGTCTTATTCTCGGGGATTTACCATATGAAGAATTTGTTCCGGGATCTGCGGAACTTAAACTTTTGAAGAAGACCAGCCCAGAAATTTACGCCACTCTCTGGGAAGTGATGTGCCACTTTCATATCTGTATGCAGCTAACTGGGGCTCGCGGAAGCGGCATCAAACAAGTGTCTTGGGCAGAATATTTATTCCGAAACTTGACCATTAAAGGAGGCTCTGTGACCCGATTGCCTGTCAGTACTTTGGAAGAGGTTCAGGCTCGTATTGACGACGCTACCTCCCATTACACCAATGAGGCCAAGGAGGATGTTTTCCCGGCTCATACAGAGTTTGAAAGCTTCCATTATCAAGCTCTGATCCTAATTTCCGACGCGGCGTTGCTGGCTGGATTCTTGATGCTATGGCTTAAGCGTTGCGTCATTCCTACCAGGTCGATCGATGCCCTTGCTATTGAGGTGGTCTACCCAGCTGTTCTCTTAGCACATGGGAGACCTGTGAGCCTCCTCAGCGCCATAGTGGGTTGTTTACAGTATGGACTGCGGGAGTTGGCCTCTGACTTTGTTGGTGTTACAGAGGTGGAGTCTGAGGGTCACAAGACTTTCAAAACTCCCAATCCCAGGGTACCAATGCCATATGCCTATTTGATGGCTTGGTACATGCTTCACTGTCCTCCTTTGATGAGTGTAGCCTCTCCCCCAGAAGACTCATTTATCCCATTTGTGCAGCGACTAGAATCTGCGAAATGGGTGGGGGGTTACATGGTTAGAATTTGCCAAATCCTTGCGCGAGACACCAACTTCCATATCTACCGCTGTTTCCCTGATTTCGAGGGCGGTGTCTATAGAGCAGAATATCAGGATACAGCAGGTCCTAATGGATTCACTCAGCTGAGCGGGGGTGTTTTCCACTGGCTTCTATCCATCAGGCCAGGCTATCTGATCTTTCGGCAAGGCGTCAACTGTTTCGTCGAGCCTTACCAACCCTATAGGTTTGCTCGCAAATTTGGGTATGATCAGTTGTATGTCGGGAACCCTCGTCCTCAGCTCTCAGTTATAGCCAACTTATATGAAGGAGCCAGGGTCTGGTATTATTCTATAGCAGGTTGTACCAAAGCTGTCTTCAAGCTTCCCCACAAAACTGCTAACTCCTATACCTCCATCAGCTTCTGCAATTGGTATTACGCCGCTTCTCAGACTCCCAACTACAACTTGAATACATCTTGCCTGAAAGACATTAGGCATATGTATAATTTAAGGAAGGGGTCCAAGACATCCCGTTTGAAAGGGATTGATGAGTTTCTGTCCATCGAGAGTCAATCTGCTGGACAAGAAGAGGAACAGGCAGCTGAGTCTGCTCCAGGGGAAGAGCAACGAGTGGTTGATCCTCCCGTGACGAGAGCAGCGGGGAAAAGAAAACTTTTTGCTGATGAAGCTGGCCAGTATGATAAGCAGATCCGTCGAAAGCTGCTGGTGGATTCTCCCCCCAAAGGCCAACAAAAATCCAAGTTGATGGCTGAGGCCATTAAAGCTGCTATGTTGGCAACATGTCAGGTGAAGGTGAAGATGACGATGAGAATGTTTCCATTGATGACGTCACCACTTTTGATGATGATGCACCCAAGGTCCCGTCTGATAAAGTATCAGGTTATACTCCTTTCTATCTTACCGGTAAGCTTGGTTTGTTTCGACTTCTTCCACATGCTTTTTCTGCGTTCCGACCGTTTTTTCGTGTAGGTTCACCCACTCCCGGAACTACCTCAGCCGCTCCTTTAGAGCAAGAACCTGCGCAAGTGTTGGTTCCTCCACAAGAGCCACATTTATCTGGCTCTCCTACGGTGACTGTTTCACCTGTAGCGTTGCCTGAAACCACTGCTACGACTTCTCCTCTAGAACAGGCGATCGTGCAGGTGTCAGCTCCTTTGCAGGGGCAAACCTTACAAGACTCTTCCGTAGTAGCTACTTCACCGAAAGCGGTGATGAAAATCTCACTCACCCCAACGGAGGCTGGGCCAAGCTCATCTCAGGCGAAGACATTGATGGCTTTGACCTCAAGTCCTTCGCAATTGAACATTTCAATTGCTTCTGCGGCTTCGGCACCTGGATCGCCTGCTAGTCATCATCTTAACGCATCAATCTCAGCTGCTGAAGGGGTATCTTCGGGTGCAGTTTTCAGTCTCGCTAATGCACCTAAATTCCTTCAGATCTCTTTGGTGTATCTAAACAGTCTTGCGAAGACGGTAGTTGAGTCTCTGATGAATGGTCAAGGGACTTTGAATTCCTTTCGACCTCTTCTGGAAGCAGGCTTGAATGGAGTCAGGAGCGTGGGCGAAACTCAATGGTTCGAACGCTGCTCAGAGATTATCCTTCGTTTGGAGGAGAAATTACAACGCCTCGAGACCATGGGCCATAGTGACCTCCAGCCGCAAATTATGTCCACTCTGGCTAGTCTTCAGGTCGCTGAAGTGATACACCGGGAAACCCTAGAACGGAACTTAGCTAAAAAAGAACGTCAGATCGCAGAGCTTCGTGAGCGTAATATTCGGAAGCGAGAAGAATTAGAACGCTCAACTGCTTCTATGAATTCGCTTCGGGACAGACTAGTTGAAGCTGAAGCCGAAGTCCTGCGATTGAAAGCTGAACTCTCCCGCGAAGAAGGCGTTGTCAACATCCTTAGTACCCAGAATGCAACTGGTACTTTAGAGTATCATGCACAAGCTCAAGTCTTAGAAAACGCCAGGAAGGAAGTGGCGGCCATCATCATACCAAGTGAGGATGAACTCCGAGCACAAGCTGAAGCTATAGTGTGATTTAATGCATGAGTGAGTTTGGTTTCTGTAATGTTCTTTTGACAAGAACAAAGTTTGTTTTGTATCACTTTCTTTTGGTTCTTGAATAAAAAGTGATATTGACTTCTCATTGTTTCTTGCATTTATCATTTTTTTTTGATTTTAAATACAAGTCACGAGAAATGCCTGAGATGTATTCCTGACTTAGAATAGATCTCCACAATGGTTCTGATGCAGAGAACTCTCTTTATTATCGTTTAAGACAACTTTAGAAAGTTTCAAACTGTTGAGGACGAATATTCCCATAATGGGGTTAACTAGTAGAATTCTTCCTGTGTTATTTCTGTTTTGATCACTGAAAGAAATTTGGGTGTGCCAGAGGTATAGTTTTAACTTGGCAGGGGGATCATTGCGATCTGGGCAATTTTGAGGACTTATCATTCTATTGACGAGAATCGATAAGTTGATTTTGTCAGAGGTGTAATTTTAACGTGACAGAAGAAATATTGCGATCAGGGTAATTTTGAGGACTTATCGTTCTATTGACGAGAATCGATAAGTTGATTTTGTCAGAGGTGTAATTTTAACGTGACAGAAGAAATATTATGATCAGGGCAATTTTGAGGACTTATCGTTCTATTGACGAGAATCGATAAGTTGATTTTGTCAGAGGTGTAATTTTAACGTGACATTTGTGGGGAAAGAATATTATAGTGTCTCACAGGGGAGAATGGCTATGCGTTTTATCATCGGAGCGATGAATTGTGATACTTGTGATTTGAGTAGGATTTTGGGAAAGTTTGTTACTCCTACTGCAAACAAGTTATTTATTGCTCTGCTGAGGAGAGCTAATAAATTGGCAGTGATTTGGAGACTTATCATTCTATTCTTGAGAATTGATGAGTGGATTTTGGGGTGCAGTATTAACCAAATGAGAATTTGAATTCTGCTGAAGAAATACAGAGGTCTTGATTAACACTCTGTTAAGTGAGCTTACAAGTGTAGGCGTCAAAAAATGCTAATAGATATCCCAAACATAGAGAAGATCACTCAAAAAATCACGAGGAGACAGTCTTTGCTGTCTCGCCAGCGAGACAGTGTTGAAATGGTCAAAACCACCTTTGTAACTGCCCTACACGTGTCCATTAACTGCCAAGGGACGTGGGAAACATCATGGGCGAAAATCACGTGGATAACTGCCAAAATAACGGAGTTTGAAACGTGGGAGAGCGGTTACAGCGAGAAACTGTCATTTTCCGGGACAGTATTTACTGTCTCGCTGGGCGAGACAACAAATTTACTGTCTCGCGGGTCGAGACAGCAAACGTTGTCTCGCCCAGCGAGACAGTAAACACTGTCTCGCCGTACTGACTTCTTCGATTGTTAAGTTTTTGCAGTTACTGACCCTTGAGGCTATAAATACCCCCCTAGGGTCACTTCTGACGAGGATCGAGCATTTGTTAGAGCATTCCAGAGCAGAGAGAGCAGAGATTTGGGTTCTTTTCTTGCAACGCCTTGAAATTAAGCTTCGACTTGATTTTAAGAAGAACGACTATCTTACTTCGATAAGATATCGTTTCAATTTCTACTTCGATAACGAAGTTAGAATCATAAGCCCCCTCTTCACGATCTGTGAATCGGCGGTCCACGAACCAAAGCGTTCCCGGCACAGGCAAAGTCCCACGAAAACGAGAATTGATAGACGATTTTCGTGTTTGTTTCTCAAGAGTTGTAATTTTTGTTTTGTTGTGTAGAAAAAGTCTTATAAAAAGATTATTCTTTCGAATTTGTTGTAATAGAACAAAGTTATAATGAATTCCACAGCAGCGACTTTTGAACCAAACAACAAGTGCATGTTCTTCGTTTAGAAGAATTGCAACGCTGGGGTGACCTTCGCGTTTGATATTTGAAACACGAGGTTCGGGCCCTCGTGACGTTCGCTATAGCTTTGCACTTGAGAAATTTGAACGAGACTGTGAGCTTCGCGTTTTGGAGATGGTTGGGATTCACTTCCTAGAATCCTGTGCCATCTTAACAGCTCTGTGAGCTTCGCGTTTTGGAGATGGTTGGGATTCACTTCCTAGAATCCTGTGCCATCTTAACAGCTTGGCGGCTGTTATAAATAGACCTGAATGGTCATGTCAAGAGTCACTTGACTCTCAAAATTTTTGGCCGTTCCTAAGAATGAGAATTCTCGTTTGATTTCGGTGAAATCTCCGACGAACTTCGTCTTCCTCGTTCAAGAACATTTCCTCCGATTGACTGCATCAATGGCACCTCGGAGAAGGGGTTCGAACTCCAAGAAAGTCGCCGGAGCGACTTCCAAAGTGCCGTCGGCTGGGGACGCCGGCGGTGTTCTTGTCCATGCGGGGACCTTGCCGTCGACATCGCCGCCTCAGGGGCCTCCCTGTTGTGGTGAGTACAGACCAAAATAACTTGCCTTGTCAAGTTCTTAGAAAACCCTAGATGGGTTCTTGATAACGAGGAAGATGACTCGTTTTAACTCAATGAAAACGCGGGGTTGGGATCCCATGTGGGTCTCGACCCTCGCGTTCTAATTTTTCAACACGAGGTTGACTCTCGCGTTTTGAGACTTCTGACGCGAGGCTCGACCTTCGCGTTGGAGATTTCTGACACGAGGCTTGACCTTCGCGTTGGAGATTTCGACATGAGCCTTTAACCATTTGTGTTTCAGACTCTGTCTTTATGTTGATAGCTCGCTTCTAGCTGCTAACTTCTGCTTTTGATTGTGCAGTACTTCTCCCAAACGTGCCGCTTTCACAAGAGCACCATTTTGGATATATTGGTGGTCCTGACCCACATGAATTATTCAGTCTTCAGAACAGGATTCCATTGTGTACTTTTCCTGATTCGGAAAGAGCGGAAACGATCAAATTCCCTAAATGCTCTACCCTCAGGATTCTGATAACTGATTTAGACATGGAGACCCCTGCCGATCATGCCCAGTTTCCTAAACCAGCGTTCATATTTGGAGATCGCATACCAGCCGATGATCATCTCACATACGTGGAGGATTCAAAGCTGCTGCGGAGAGTTGATAATCGCTCTTTATTTCTCCCGAACATGAAGAGGATGTACCCTCTCTCCTATTTTTTGAATGTGAGCTGCTGTCGGGGTTTGACCTTCGACATAGTGAAAGAGAGGGAGAACGTGTCGCTTGGATTTGGTCGACGGGCTCGTACACAAATCGGGGAACAACTCAAGGGGTTAAAACCTGGTTTGTTTGAGAAGAAAGAGTTGGTTCCGGAGGTGCCACGTCCAGCGAACATTTTTATCCGCCAATTCCTTGCAACTCAGGGTGAATTCTCTACCCAGACGTTTAGGTCCCCTGGATGGGTCTGTTCTGGCGAAGGAGGTTAGTGGACCCGTATGGTCAACTTTGTTCTTGAGGAGCTTAAGGACTCTATCGCTCAATCGGGTCTTACAGTCCCTGTGTTAGCTACACGGCAGGGAGTCATGCAGAGTCTTCACAATTTCTTCCCTATGTTGGAGAAATATAACCCTGACGGCTGCACATTCTTCACACCTGCAGGAGAGTTAGGTTTTGCTCTCCATGAGATGCAGGCAGTGTCGGGGCTGCCACTTGGAAAAACGCCCTACGAGGAGTTTATTCCCACCACTGAGGAGCTTTCCTTACTGAAGGTGACGCACCCAGAAATTTATGCTACCTTCTGGGAATTGATATGCCACTTCCACATATGTGCCCAAGTCTTTGGGATGCATGGAGGGGGCATTATGCATACCACATGGGCAGACTACCTCTTTCAAAACTTAAATCGGAAAGACGTAGCCGTATCCCGTGTTACAGTTGTCTCACTTAAAGATGCCCAGGCTCGGATTAAAGCTCCTGGTGCTACCTATAAAATAGAGCATGCAGAGGATGACTTTGAAGCTGGTGTCGAGTTTGAAAGTTTTCACTACCAAGCCACAGTTCCTATCTCTGACACGGCTCTACTTGCAGGCTTCTTCATGGTTTGGTTGAAGCGGTGTGTGGTACCGTCAAGACCAATAGAAGCAATATTAGCTGAGGTTGTGTACCCAGCTGTTTTGCTAGCCCACGGGAGACCTGTGAGTCTCCTCACTGCTATGGTTGGCTGTATCCAGAACGGCCTGAGGGTATTGACTTCAGAGCTTCTCAGTGCTTCGGGAGTCAAAGCTGATAAGAAGAAAGCTGGGAAGGCTCCTCAACCACGTGTACCAATGCCATATACATATTTAGTGGCCTGGTTCGTGTTGCATTGCCCTTCCTTGATGACGGGAGTGCATGAAGAGGATGATGCTTATACTCCCTTCGTACAAAGATTGGAATCGGCCACGTGGACTGGTTCTTATATAGTCAGGGCTTGACAGCTTCTATCCCGGGAAGATAATTACCGGGTTTTCTGTTGTGCTCCTACCTTTGACGGAGCTGATGTTGAGGATGCTCGCTTCATGGATTTGCTTTTTGAAGGCTCATCTTCTTTGAAAGAGGGTACATTCCGCTGGCTTCTTATGATCAGGTTGGGCTACCTGGTCTATCGCTCGCGGGAGAAGTGCGTAATCGAGCCTTACATGCCTTCACGGTTTGCCAGACAGTTTGGATATGACCAACTCTATGTTGGCAATCCTAACCCGGCGTTAGCTCAGATTGGGAATTTATACGAAGGAGCTCGCGCATGGTACTTTTTCTCCACCGGGGGAACCCATGCGCAATTCACTTTACCCCATTCACCACCCGGCTGCTCTACTGTTATGGATTTCCGCCAGTGGTTTGTTGAAGCTTCTCGAATTCCGGAATATAACGTTTATACTTTATGTATAAATGAGATTCGGGAATTGTACCGTTCACGGAGTGGTTCTGCGAGTACTCGTCTGCCCGGGATGGAAGAGTACCTATCTTGTGAACAGGAAGCGACTGGAGCCGCTGAAGCTCCTAAGGACTTGTCCATTGTAGAACCTTCTGAGGAAGAGGTTCCTACGGGGATTGAAGAGGGAAGACCAATTGATGATTCTCCCGAAGAAAAGACAACTGAGGAGATTCCTGCATAAGAGTCTGTTCCTAAACCTCGTTCTTTAAGATCGGGTAAGAAGGCCCTTTCTGCTGCTGAGCAAGGTGAATACGACTGGAGAATTCGTAAACGAATGCCTGTCATGGCCAAGAATTCCAAGAAGGCCAAATTAATAGGGGATGCGATGAAGTCTGCGCTCGTTGAGCGTTTTACTGACGGAGAGGACGAAATGCCCCACTCGATCTCCTCGGTTCCTGAAGGCGATAAGGCTGGAGAAGGCCCTTCTTCTGAAGTTGCTCCAACACCTGTTCCGGATGATCATACGGATCCAATCTATCCAACTCTTCCTCCTCCACGCTCAAGGGCTCTGAAGAAATCAATTGATGAACTGGAACGTTGGATGCAAACAATTATTAATATGGTCAGTGTTGAGGGGGCTTCTCTTGAAGACTGTGAATCCATCTTGAGCCAATGTTTGGACGACATCAAGGCCAAAGGGGATGCATCCTGGACTGAGCACTGCCAGGGTGGGATCACTCTTTTGATGACAGAATTAACAGCTTTCCGGGAGTTACAGCGCGCCAATTTAGATTCTGAAGTGGAGCCGGCTCTTTCCTTGGCAATAATCTCGAGGGCGCATCACCCAGGGACTCTTCGCAAGGACCTGTCCGATAAAAAGGCCCGCATCTCAGCTTTAAGGAAGCGACACTCTAAAGCATATGCTAAAATCAAACGTGTTGCTTCTGATATCCGCGGCATCGAAGAGACTATCGCTCAATTAGAGGCCGAGTTGGACCAGAAGAAAGCTCAGTTGGCCCACTATGAGGATGTCAGAAAAGAGCTTGAGCATAAAAGTGGCCAAATTTATACGAAATTTTGCCGTACACTCCACGCACCTGAGCAAACTCGTAAGGACATTGTTGCTACCCTTCCTATTGAAGCAGAACTCAGAAAGGAGATCGAGGGACAAGTCCGAGCGGCTCACCGGGAGAAACTCTCTGCCTTCAAGTCTAGGCTAAAAACCCTCAAGTTAGTGAAGCCTGATGTTTAGCTCTTGACCTGTTCTTGGCTAAGAAATTTTGTATCTTTTTCATTTTGTTTGTCATCCTTTTTGTGTTTAGATTAACAACATTGAATGAAAAAAAAACGATATCACTTTTGCTCTTTATCGTCCCTTTTTGCTGAAATCTGGTTCAAGGCAATAGAAAATAATGCAAATGCTATTGAAATTCCCTTTATTATTTAGAATAATTCCATCAAATTACAATCGTCAGAGGTGTAGTGTTAACATGACGAAATACAAGATAGAATTACACTATGAATGGGCAACCCTCAGCCTGATTTGGTTGGGGTTTAGGGGGCTACATGATTTACGGGAAGTATCTCTTAAGAAACTTCCCATTAATTGGCATCATGAGCCTGTCTCCTTCTTGATTGATGAGGCGATACGCTCCATTCGAATAGACTGACTCTATTACGAAGGGCCCTTCCCATTTAGGATTGAATTTCTCTTTGGTTTTGTGTGTCATCACCATGGGTCGCCTGTTGGCTAACACTAAATCGCCTTTCTTGAAAATTCGTTCCTTAACCTTTTTGTTGTAGGCTTTGGAAATACGGGCTTGATACAACTCGATCTGTTGTTGAGCTTGAAGTCGCTTGTCGTCTAAGGCTTCAAGTTCTTGTAGACGCCGTTGATGCTTTTCTTCTTCTGTCAGTCCAGTTGTGATAGCGACTCTCAGAGAAGGGATCTGGATTTCCAATGGCAACACGGCCTCGCAGCCATATACCAAAGAGAATGGTATAGCTCTTGTAGAGGTCCTCACTGTCGTGCGGTAAGCCCATAGACATTCACCAAGTCTTTCATCCCAATCGCGCCGGCTTTTAGAAACAAACTTTTTGAGAAGTTTCACTATGGTTTTGTTAAAGACTTCTGCCAGACCATTTGCTGGTGGATAATATGACGTGGATGCGACACTTTGGATTCTAAATTTGTCACAGAATCTCTGAAACCCAAGGCTGACGAATTGTGTCCCATTGTCGTGAACTATTCGCCTCGGGACTATCCATGCCCCACATCTCAAATGGCCAAGTTGCAGATGTAGGATGTAAATTACCTGGCGCTTGATGGATAAAATCTCCATGAATTTGGCATGCGTGACAACGTTTAGTGTAGTCAACCGCGTCTGAAAACATCTTCGGCCAATAATAGCCGATTCGTCGTAGGCGATCTCCTAACTTAGCTCCAGGCTGATGAGCTCCGCACATTCCGCCGTGAGCTTCCTTGAGGGCCTCTTTTGCTTCTTTCCGGGAGAGACATCGAAGCAAAACTCCATCATGCGATTTACGATACAGGACTTGAGAGACTGCATCGTAATAGAATCGGAGGGCCTTTCGTTTGATAGAGGCCGCTTCCTTAGGAACTTCTGGTAGAATTCCATATACGGCATAGTCGATGTACGGGAATCGCCAATCCCTGGATTCAAACTCCATAGAAGTTGTACAAACTTCTCCTGATGGTATTTCGTCTGAGTTTTCTTCTGTAGGAATCTTGGAAAAGTATAGCTTACGTCCCATGACCGGAATCGTTGTTTCGACCTCTAGTGGCAAGGCTAATGAGGTTGCCAAGGAGGCTAGAGCATCTGCGTACGCATTCTGAGCTCGCGGTACATATTCGATAAAGAAACCATCGAATTTTTGAGCTTGCTTTAGCACTGCGAAGTAGTATGGGATTAGATCCTCATGACGTACTTCGTATTCTCCTCGAACTTGATTAACGATGAGCTGAGAGTCACCGTAAGCTTCAAGGTGCTGAATACCAAGTTCTTCAGCAAATTGCATTCCTAATAGCAGAGCATTATACTCGGCTACATTGTTGGTGCAGGGTTCGATTAGGGAAAATCCTCTTGGGATTACATGCCCGTTCGGAGAGATTATCACTATTCCTACTCCTGCGGTGATCGCTCCATGAGGATTTGCTATGGATGCACCGTCGAAGAATAACTTCCACACTTGCGTAGCTTCTTGAGTAACACAAGTTTCGGCGACTTCGTCAGGTAATTCTTCATATAACTTGGACGCTCCCGATACTGGATGATCGGCTAAGAAGTCGGCCAATGCTTGACCCTTGACTGCCTTTTGGGGCATGAACTGCATGTCGTATTGCGACAAGAGAATGGCCCATTTTGCAAGCCGGCAATTCAGAGATGATGGTTTCGTCATCAGCACTCTCAAAGGATTTACTTTGGAGATGACGTGAATTGTCTGTCCAACTAGGTAATGTCGCATCTTTTGGATTGCGAATACCAAGGCGAGACATTCTTTTTCGATCGGATTATACCGGTGTTCGGCTCCCATCATAGTCCTGCTCAGGTAGTAAATGGCTTGTTCTTGACCTTGATCATTGTTCTGGGCCAACAAAGCTCCAAGAGAATGGTCCATGGCTCTCACATATAACAGGAATGGTTTTCCTGATATCGGGGCCACGAGAACTGGCGGTTGAGTGAGATATCTTTTAATCTCCTTGAATGCTTTTTGGCACTCTCCATCCCAAACAAAGGATACTCCTTTCTTCATGAGCTTAGAGAAAGGTTAGCAACGCCCTGAAAGGTTTGAGATGAATCTTCGAATGTAGGCCAGTCTGCCCTGCAAACCTCTGAGCTCTTTGAGATTCTTCGGAGGTGGCATGTCTTGGATGGCACGCACTTTTTCCGGGTCAAGAGAGATTCCTTTGGATGTAACGATAAATCCCAGGAATTTTCCACTTGAAACTCCGAGGAACGATTTTGTCGGGTTCATCTTCAGCTGATGTGCTCGCATGATTTCGAACATTGTCTAAGATGATCATCTTTACATTGGCTCTTTACTGCTATATCATCAACGTAGCATTCGATCTTCTTTCGGAGGTGTTCGTGAAAGATCGTGTTCATTGCACGCTGATAAGTTGCACCTGCATTCTTCAGGCCGAAGGGCATCACTGTGTAGCAATACACCCCCAGTGGTGTTCTAAAAGCAGTGTGTTTTTCGTCGTCCGGGTGCATCTTGATCTGATTGTACCCAGAGAATCCGTCCATGAAAGACATCCTTTCATACCCGCAGGTGTTGTCAATCATAACATCCGTGATGGGGAGTGGGAATTCGTCTTTCGGACAGGCGGCATTAAGATCGCGGAAATCGATGCATATCCGGACTTTACCATTCTTCTTGGGAACTGGAACAATGTTGGCCACCTAGTCAGGGTGTTGTTCTTCCCTAACGAAACCTGAGTCTATAAGCTTTTTAACTTCTGACTCAATTGATTCCATGATCTCTGGACGAAACCTGCGTTGTTGTTGTTTAACGGGTTTTGCGTCTGGATCAATGTTGAGAGGGTGCATGGCAACCTTCGGGTCAAGGCCGGGCATATCTTCATAGTTCCAAGCGAAGACATCTATATATTCTCGGATGAGAGATATAAGGTCCTCTTTTTTCGGATGATGACAAGTCTTCAGCTATGAATATGGGCTTAAGATCATGTTCATCTCCCATGTTGACCTGGATTACTTTATCTTCAGTGGGCGGTTCGCGTTGTTCGAAACGCATATCCTACAGGATATTGAGACGCTTGATCCAAGGATCCTCGGTCGATTCCAATAATTCCTCGTCACCCCCTGCGTCTTCATCTGGATGACTAGTTGAAACCATGTTCACAGTCAAGTTTTTAAAGAAGGGTCCAATGCTGACGTCGGACTCGTATGATGATATTCCGGATGATTGGTCATGACAAAATTAATTACTGATTTCGTTTTCCGAGGCGGGGGGAGGTGTGACGTAACCCACGCCCCTTCCGGTTTTTTGATAATAATCCGGAGGTTTTCCTTCAGGAGTGAGAGACATCCGGATCGGTGTTCGTCTTCCCTTCCCGAAGTTCAGGCCCTGTTTCTCATTAAAATTATACCCCATTCGTTTCATTAAGTATTTAGAATTGGGTTCATGGTAATGGAATTGGGGAACTCCGTCGTCTTCCTCCGAACTTGCTCGTTTGAGTTGTTCGGGTTTGACTTTACCAAAACAGATCGGCTTCTGCCCTCTCCTTTTGGATGGGACTTTGAAGAAAGCCTTCTGTGCGTCCTCCACTTCTTCATCCGAAGCGAAAGATGACTGGATTGGTAAGGTGAGTGACGCCTCGGTGCACAGTACGTGCCATGGGTTGGTACCTGCACTAGAATCATTCTCTATTTGTTTATTGTTAAGAGAGACATCAGACAAGTACGCTAAAATGAAATCTTCATTAATGCACCACTCGCCCCCACTCGGTACATCATTATTACTCTCACCCTGACCCATTACATCAAAGTTTAATTCCCAAGGGCAATCTTCCTCAGGATCTGGCTCGATGTCAGCTTCATTACCGTTGTCCACATCTTCTTTCTCTTGGGATTCTGAATAGAAGACGCAGTCGGTATGGAAGTTTTCTACTCCTCGGAAGGGGTACTTTTCTGCGATTAGGGTTCGAACTTCGCCTTCGTCATTGGCGTACTTCATGACCTGGTGCAAAGTAGATAGGACAATGCGGTTTGCATGTATCCATGGTCGTCCCAGCAAAAGGTTGTAGGACGTGTCCGCAATCTGACATCTGAGTTTGATCTTTCCCAGGGGTCGAGTACTGTTGGCGTTGAAACCAAAGATAGTAGTCTGGGTGGTGTGCAGTCGATGCATAGGAATCCCTAAAACCTGCATGACCCTGTAAGGCATGATGCTAAGCGCTGAGCCCGGGTCAACTTGAACACTACTGATTTCGGAGGATCCGATATATCCTGTGTAGTACAGTGGTCGGTCATGTTCGTGTTTGACCTGCATGTCTTCTTGTGTGAATGATATGCAGGGTAGACTTCTCGCTGCTTGCAGGCATTGAAGACAAGGTTGGTCTTCCGAAGCTTCGGGAGCTGGAGTGACTTGGGTGATGAAGCTCTCCGTATTCTTTAAAGCTTCGATCAGAGCTTCCTTGGTAGTTTTGTGAAAACCGAATATCTGGCTCGATGTGATTAACTTGTGTTGCAAGTTAATTAAGAACTCTTGACGAGTTTAAGAACTCAGAATGAGTTAAAACTCTATAACAGAGTTGTTGGAACCGAAGATTCGGTTAATTGCCAAGTGTATTATGACGTTGATGAAGGGATCCTCCGAGATTTGATTAACTGATCGTTGATCAGTTCTTTGATCTTCAAAAGATCTCCTCTTTCGTGCTGTTGAACTGCTGAGATTTGATGACCTTAGACGGTTTTGATGCCAGCTCACCTAAACCTTATGCGGTTTTGATATCAGAAAATCGATCAACCGACCAACCGATCAACCCCTTACTCAGTTGAGTAAGTTGGTTATTTATAGGGTGATGTGGGGTGTAACCAACCCCTATTTCCGCTCCTTTGTGGGCGAGAATCCCTCAGAACGTGGGATAACGGCTTTGAGGCCGTTCGGCTTGCGTTTGAACAAGTCAAAACGCCTCAGTTGGCGTTATGGGCTTTAACTCTGCGTCCAAGGCTTGAGACGCAGAGTTAAATCTCTGTTAGAGATTTGAGACGCAC
Organism: Asparagus officinalis; assembly: GCF_001876935.1. Taxonomy (NCBI): domain Eukaryota; kingdom Viridiplantae; phylum Streptophyta; class Magnoliopsida; order Asparagales; family Asparagaceae; genus Asparagus; species Asparagus officinalis. Next base: position 7,488,399 of record NC_033796.1, read on the forward strand.
AGGCCGTGTGCGTTGAAGCTCAACTCTGCGTCCAGAGTTTGGGGCACATAGTTGAGTCTATTGAAGAACGCACGTTATGTGTGCGTCTTGTACTTTAACTCTGCGTTACAGAGTTCGATGTCTGCTGAGGAACACACAAGTGTGCATTTTGAACTTAGGAAACGCAGGAATGACTTTCTGCGTTTGAGAGAGGTTGTTGACTTGTAACCTCATCCATTATAACATTGCGAAGGCTATTGTTTATTGATCCTTGCCTGTTATAGGATATGAGAGTCGTCAAATTGTAACTCTCACTGTTGGTTGCGAAGGCTGCAGAATAGAGCTTTCATCAGTTGTCGGAAGCGTCGTCGAATTGTAACTCTTCTCGATCTACGTGAAAGGTCCTCTATTTACCGCTTTCGATTGTCGACCCGAAAGCTATTTGATTGTAGCTTTCGTTGTTGGAGTTAGACGGGAATCAACATCCATAGTGTTTTGAAGATGAATATTTGCCCATAGCTCTCTACCAAGCAACTCACCAACTAAGTCCAACCTTTGATTTCTGAAATCACTACACTGCTCATCAGCATCTCTAATAGTTGCTAATATCATATTAGTCATGCTGTTGTCACAGCCATCAAGATCAGTCATCTCAGAGATGAGGCCGTGTCTATAGCGGTTGCAGAATTGCGGATGCAAAGATCAGAAAGTCGTCTGATTGTAACTTTCATTATCAGGGCTTGATAGGGATCGACTATCCATTGTGATTTTTAGACAGCCTACAGAACCCCCTCCAAAGTTTTCGAAAGTTCGCGGTTGACTGGGACGAATTTTCGGAATACTTTGGATCCCAAAATTTAGAAGACATTGTCAGACTTGGTTGATTGTAATCTAATTGTACTCATCCAATGGACTCTTCAGTGGAATCACCTGTTTCTTCTTGGCTTTAGTCGCCTTGATGGCTGACATTAGCCTCCCTCTATTTATTTGGAACCATGTCTTGGCTATAAACATAGAGGAATTCGTCTGACTGAATTAGAACGCACGGATGGATTTCTTGCGTTATTGAGCCGAAACGCAGGGTTAAATTCTGCGTTTAAGAATTCTATTAATGCAGACGCACAGGCGGACTATAACGCAGAGCTGAACTCTGCGTTCAGAAGCTCAAACGTCACAGACGCACAGGCCACATTTGGCGGGCATTTGGGCCTATGATCCCGACCCGATTTGACAGCTCATAGCTGTCTATAAATAGACCGCTAAGGGTCAAATCAAAAGTCACCCGACTTTTTGCCTCCTCTCTTTCGGAAGATTTTTAACGAAGCCTCTTCGTTCTCAACTCCGGTGATCTTGCTCGTCTTCTCCGACTCTCTTCCATGGGTTCCAAGAAAAAGGCTGCTCCTCGCCCAAGATCTCCTGCTGCAGCAGCGCCGCCATTTCAGGTTCCACCCGTCGGTGGTAAGTGTCGCCCTTTTTGGCCGTCAAACTCGCTTCGGCGAATTCTTTGAAAAACCCTAGATGGGTTGCCGTCAAACTTGCTTCGGCTAGTTCTTTGAAAAACCCTAGATGGGTTCTTGCAAACGAGGAAGATGACTCGTTTTACTATTGTAACGCAGAGTTAAGATTCTGCGTTTTGAATTCGAAACGTCAGAGGCTTGACCTTTGCGTTTATGAAATTTTAACGCCAGGCTTGAACTGTGCGTTCGAAAACTTAACGCAGAGTTTAACCTCTGCGTTGATGAAAATTAACGCCAGGCTTTAACTGTGCATTCGAAGACTTAACGCAGAGTTTAGCCTTTGCGTTGATGAAAATTAACGCTAGGCTTTAACTGTGCGTTCGAAGACTTAACGCAGAGTTTAACCTTTGCGTTTTAAACGCCAGATCTGAACTGTGCGTTCGAAACTTTAACGCAGAGTTCGACCTTTGCGTTAATGAACTTTAAACGCCAGATCTGAACTGTGCGTTTGATAAAATTCTTTCTTATGGACTTAGCTAAAGCTCCCTTCACTTGACTGATTGAATATTTCTTTCTTTTGCAGTGCCTTACACCCGTGAACCTCTCAATCTTCGTCACCACTTCGGGCATGAGGGAGGTGTGGACTCTAATATGCAATTCAATCTGCGTCAAGAACTTCCAATATTCCAGGACACCGACAAAGATCGCGTCACTCTGATCTCAGATCCAAATACTGATGTACTCAGGGTTTTAGTTACGGACGCTAAGTTTGAGACTGGGTCTCGCAAGAAACTCACCAAGCCAGCTTTCTTATTTGGAGATCGTGTCAGTATTTCAAAAGGGATCATGCACGGCGGTCACTACAAATGGCTTAGGCAGATCGGTGATCGTCGCTTCTTCCTCCCTGACATGCACAGGATGTTTCCCATCTCCTACTACCAATGTGCTTCCGTTCCCCGTCACATGAACTGGGACTTGGTGAGAGAGCAGGATGGGGTAGCTGTTGGGGTTCTGACTCACAAGGGTGTGAATACCGCTGGATATAATCGACAAGTGTCGGCTTTGGAACCCTGCTTATTCTCACGAGGATATCCTTTGGGAGAAACAGCTAGTCCAGCTAACACTTTCATGCGACGGTTTTTGGCTGCCAAAGGAGAATTCCCGACTGCAGTATTCCGAGCTCCTGGATGGGTTCATTCCTCCAAGACAGGATGGTGGGCACGAATGATAGAATTCGTGTTGGCAGAATTAAAGGAACCATTAGCTCAATCTGGGCTTGCTTGCCCTATTAAGGCTACTAAACATGGAATAGCTCTTAGTCCATATAACTTCTTTGCCATTCTGGAGCGGTACAATCCAGAGACTTGTACGTTTTTCACACCGGAAGGAGAATTAGGGTTCGCCCTACATGAAATGTTCGATGTCTCAGGTCTTCCTTTCGGAGATTTACCATATGAAGAGTTTGTCCCTGGGTCAACTGAGCTGAAGATCTTGAAGGAGACCATCCCCGAGGTATATGACACTCTATGGGAGGTGATGTGTCATTTCCAAATCTGCGGCCAATTGACGGGGGCACGAGGACGTGGTATCAAACAGCTATCCTGGGCCGAGTATCTTTTCCAAAATTTGTCTGACAAGAATGCCGCTGTGTCTCGTCGGGAGGCGAGCACCCCTGAGACCATCCAGGCTCTGATCAATGACGCCACCGTTCACTATGTCAGCGAGGGAATAGAAGATGACTTCCCAGCACAGACTGAATTCGAGAGCTTCCATCACCAGGCAGCTACTCCCATCTCTGATATGGCATTATTGGCGGGTTTTCTCATGCTGTGGCTGAAGCGGTGTGTGGTTCCTACCAGACCAATAGATGCTGTGATGATTGAAGTAGCTTATCCGGCCGTCCTCTTAGCACATGGGAGACCCATAAATCTACTTTCCGCTATGACGTGCTGTTTACAACACGGTTTGAGGGAACTATGCCTCGAGTTTATCCAAGTGAAAGAGATAGATTCTGAAGGGACGAAAAGCTTGGTGACTCCCAATCCTCGAGTACCCTTGCCGTATACATATCTAATGGCTTGGTACGCCTCACATTGTGTACATTTGATGAGTGCTCCCTCTGCTACGGATGGAGGCTTCATCCCTTTCGTGCAGAGATTAGAAAAAGCTACTTGGATAGGCAATTACGTAGTGAAGGTCCGTCAGATTCTGTCGAGAGACCTCAGCTACGACATCTTCCGCTGCTTCCCGGATTTTGAGGGTGGAGGATATGGACAAGTCTTCCAAGATACCGCTGGTCCTAATGGTTTTACCCGTTTGGACGGGGGAGTTTTCCACTGGCTGCTAAACATTAGACCTGGTTATCTCCTCTTCAGGCAAAATGACAAATGTATAATTGAGCCCTATCAACCGTATCGTTTTGCTCGACAATTCGGATATGACCAACTATACGTTGGGAATCCGAGGAGCCAACTTTCGGTTATGGGCAACATATACGAAGGAGCTCGAGCCTGGTATTACTCCTCCGCAGGTTGTACTGGGGCTACCTTCAGATTACCCCACAAAACGCCTAATTCTCTCCTTTCCGTGGCTTTCTGCAACTGGTATCACACGGCTTCTACGATGCCAGAATACAAACTGTACACTTCCGGCCTTCGTGCAATTAGGAAGATGTATTCTTCTCGGAAAGGGGGTGGTCGTGTATCTCGTCTGAAGGGGATCGACGAGTTTTTACATTTTGAGGATGCAACTGAAGAAGGAGAAGAAGAGATGGGACTAGATGATGCCCCAATAGCGAGCCCTAGGGCTGCTGAAGCTTCAAGAGCCAAAGCAACTGGAAAGAGGGCTCTTTCTGAAGTAGAAGAAGCTCACTACGAGAAGCGTACTCGCAGAAAGCTGCTGGTAAATCCTCCTGCTCAGAGGCTAATGGCGGATGCTTTTAAATCTGCTGGTGGAGGGGAAGAGCAGGAATCAACTGTCACAAGTCGTCCTGAGCATGCCGATCCTCACTCTGGGGGACCGGCATTTTCTGAAGAATTTTCCCCTCACCATCCCTTGGATCAAGCAGAGGGTGAGGATGAACTTCCAATGGATCCCGACATCTCACCGTTTCCCGAACAGACTCCTGGTGCTGCTGCTTCGCCTTCAAGGGAACCGCCTGCAACGTCTCCATCTGCAGGGGATGCACTGCCTACAAATGAACTGGCGACAGATGAGCTCGCTAATCTCAATGAGAGTCAGTCTCCCGCTTCCTCCGCACTATTGCCACATTCGGGGACTATTATTCCTAGTCCCACGACTGGCCGGCTAACCCAAGTGGATACTCACGCAAGCTCTCCTGAACTTTCAGCTGCTGACGACGAACCATTAGACTATGGGAGTTCGTCTCACCATGAGGATGTTGATGAGGATGAAAGCGATGATGATGATTTTTACAATTGGGCGGATCAACCACCACCACCTCCTGACAAGGCGTCTGGTTATCTTCCTTTTTACCCTACTGGTAGAAATTACACCCTTTGATTTTTCTGGTGTTTCTTTCTTTTACATTAACTGTTCTTTTGTGTAGGTTCTCCAACTACTGAAGCTGCTGGGACGTCATCGTCTCTCCCTTCGCAAGCAACAGACGCTCCTCCCTCCGAGTCAATGCCGGTGACAACGAGCTCTTTACCAGAGGAACCTCTTTCGCTGACGATTCCTCTTAAACCTGTGGGGACAGATATTGTGCTAAGCTCGACCCAAACAGGGGCACTTATGGCTCTACCTTCCAGTCCCTCACAATTGGATATCACCATAGCTTCTCCCACTTCTTCACGATCATCACCGATTGCTTCTGCATCAGGGTCTATGCTTTTAAGTTCCCCACCGTCATCTCCGGTGAAGACGCTAAGTCCAGTGGCCCTTCCCTCCATCCTAAAGGTTCTTATAAGACCATTGGAAGATATGATGAAGATAGCGATTGAGGAAATCAGTGCTGGACGAGCTACGTTTGATTCTTTCAAACCACTACTCACGCACTCCCTGAATGGCATTCGATATTTGGATGACGCTCGATTGTTCCAACATTGCTCTGAAGGCGTCTCTCGGTTGGAAAAAGATCTGAGGGCTTTGGAAGAATTGCATCGAGCTGATCTTACTGCCCAGACTGCTTCAGTCTTTGATAATCTTAAAGCTGAAGCGGCCCGCCAATACGAGACTTTCCAAGAGGCCATCACTGATAGAGAGCTTGAGATTGCATCCTTACAGGGACAATGCATGCAGAAGCAACATGCTGTGGACGCTTCTGGAGTTGCCATACAGACATCCCGTGCAGAAATTGATCTTCTCAAGGCGGAGTTGGCTCGACACGAAGCTGAACTCACGCGAGAGGAACAGAATCAGAAAAAAAGGAGGATTGACTCCTTACACAGTCTGGGAAATCAACAGACGGAGGAACTCTAAACCGTCGATATTTGGCTTATTAACCGAATTATTTTCGGTTCAAACAACTCGATCATTAGAGTTTGTTACTTGTTCTGAATCCCAAAACTCGTCAAGAGTTATCAACCAGACAAGGCAGTTGTTCCAGTGAGTATAGATATTCGGATCGTCAACGAGAAGCAAACTCGACGCAAACAATCGAGGGAGGCATCTCATCGCTACCAAGAAGAACCCAGAATTAAACAAAGGAGAGAATCCCGATCATTCTCTTCTCTTTTGTAATCAGGAAATCCAATTGTAACTGAGATTAAAGAAATACAAATCAATTTTTCTTTTATTTCTTTTACTGCAAATTTTCCCACAAACAGTAGAATGAAATATTCAACATGAAGAGTTCATATTCTACATCGAATCCTACCTTATTGCTGGAAATCCTCCCACGGATTTTAATTTTTTTCTTTTTTTCTTTTTTTTTCTTTTTTTAACAACTGAACAAGAAACTCTCAAATGAGAGAAGAATAAATTCTTTTTATTATTCTGAAATAAACAAAATAAACAATGTAGAATGAAATATTCAACATGAAGAGTTCATGTTCTACATTGAATCCTACCTTATTGCTGAAAATTCTCCCACGGATTTTAAATAAATTCAACATGATATAATCAACAATGTGCTGAAATTCTAAGCATTCCGGGGTGTTCAATGATTTTTGTGGCAATGGAAGGTAGGTATTATTGGTGTCATGCATATTGGACTTAGATTCTTGATTTGTGAATGTTTGTTCTCTAACAACCAATTTTTCTTTAACAATTTTCTCAACCCCAAGATTCATGGTTGATGTGTAAAAATTTGGTGGTTGTTTATTTTCCAAAAATCTTAGTTCATCAAGAAAGGGTTTTTCAAAATTCAGTTCAAAACAGCAATTGTCCAACACAGTTTCTTTATTTTGACAAACCCGATCTGCTTCTCCTAATATTTTTAGCTCCTCACTGAAAATTTCCTCAAAACTTAGATCTGACTCTTCTTCTTCTTCCCTCGGTCTTTCCTGAATTGAATTATCAGGGGAAGAATGAATTGGAACAAGAATTTGGCTTAAAGGTGTTCTTTCCTGATTATCGACCTGTTTTCCTGACTGTAGTGCATTCATTTGAGTGTCCTTAGGATTGACCAAGGGTTGACTCAGAATTTCTCCTTCCTCTACTTCACTTATGGCACTAGCTAGTTGATCAATATGGGTTTCTAATCTAGCTAGGGCTTGAGTGTTAGAGTTAAGTATGAGTTCGGTTGATTGCATAAAGGAGGTCATCGTGTAGGATGTTTGAGTTAACATATCCGTGGCTAGTGTGGAGGCCTTAATAATGATTTCAAAACCTTTTTCCAAAAAATTGAGACGTTCATCATGATCTGTATCAAGAGGAGTGTGAGTTACAACTTGATGATGAGGAGACTGATTTTGATGTGACAGATTGGGTTGTTGAAATTGTGGATGAGAATTGAAAGGAACTGTGTTTTCCCTAGGAAAATGTTGGGTCAAAGAGGGAGTGAAGTTTTGAGTTTCGGAGTAGTTTTCCTGATTCCATGCAATGTTTGTGTAACTTGTCCAACCTGGGTTGTAGGTTGGAAAAAATGGATTATTTACCGAATACTGATATGGACTCTCTACAAACTCCCGAACTTCATTGGAAATTTCAATCCTATTGGGATAACATAAATTTTGAAAAACTTATGGATTAGCCATTTGTTCAAAATGAATTTGTTGATGTGTATTGTCCCTAATCCACGTTTTGCATGCACCAAAAACAATTACTTTTTATATAATTTTTTTTTGTTTTGGAAAAATAAAAGTTAGTTTTTTTTGAAGAAAAAGGAAAATCCTAACTAAAACAAATCAAAATCAATCATTTTTCAATCACTCTAACTTTAGGGTTAAGCCTAACTCAACTAGACTAGCTTCTAACCAAAAATTCCTTAAGTGAAAAGATAAAAGTTTTACCCGGGTAGTTAGCCAGGTAAGGATAGTACTAGAGGGTGATCAAAGATCAATTAAGTACCTCTTTCCTTACGGAGCGCTTTACGCAACCCCTAAACCTTGCCTTAGACACCAACTAATCTGAGAAAACTTAAACCGGTTCACTTAAGGATTCTTTGTTCCTTATTGAGCTCGAATCCTTAGGGGCCAACGTCTAATGAGTTTTATTAGGCTTGGGTGGTGTAGTGAGGAATTAGTGATTTTTAGGCTAAGGAAAAGGTGATAAAATCCTTCACCTTATCTTGATTATGGGGTTTTACCCTTAAAAATATTTTAAAGTGTGTGCCAAATCAAGATGCTCAAATCACTTGGTGAATTCCTACTAACTATATGAAATGCAACCCAATGAATTAAAAGCAACTAAAAAGGATGGAAGAAAAAAAAATCTTTTTCTTTTTTTTAATTAGGGTTAACAATCAAACAAATGAGAAGGGGGGATTTGTTTGAATTTATTATCTTGTTAGTAAATGTCAAAGTTAAGGGTGAATTTTATTATGGTGAACGGAAATAAAATCTTTTTTTTAAGATCCTATCTGTCACTAATTGTGAAAAACTAACTAGAGGTGTGGAATTGAAAATATAAGGAAGAAGACTTACCACAAGCGAATATCCAATTCCTCAATCTCCAATTCTTGATCTTTAATCTTCAAGTAGTTCTTTCACAATAAACACACAAGTTAAAGAACCAAAATAATTAAAACCTACTTAAACACCTTCCCCGGCAACGGCGCCAAATAGATTATCAAATTCTTCTTCTACCGATTAGTTCTCTAGTTGATTATCCTAACATGAACATTTTAAGTACAAGAGAATAATTCATACAATATAAAAGAAATTAGACTAGTTTCATACAATTCTAAGATTCCTACAAGAATTAAATTCACATCTTAAGAAATAAAAACAAGAAAAAGAAGACTAATTACAAAATTAAAAAGAAAAGAAAAATCTAAACTATGAACAAGAAATAAATCTAATTACAAAGAAAATAAAAATCTAAACTACAAAATAAATTGCAGAAATTAAATGCAAGAAAAATAAATCTACTCTACAAATTAAAGTGCAAAAAGAAAATAAAAAAGACAAGAAAGTAATTCTATACTACAAGCATGAATTTAAATCTAACTAATAAGCAATAATAAAGAAATTACTAAAAAGAAATAAAAGAGAAAAGAAATGCAAACCTTCAAATTGCTCTTCATCTCCATCCTCATCATTCAACAAAGAGGAGAAAGAACAAATTTAAAGAGGAAAAAATTATTTTTATTAATTGCAACTAAAGTTATAATTTTTGGAAGGCCTTCTCAATTAAGAGTAGCCCTCCTCTCCAAAAGGAGTTACAAAAATTTTCACACCTCTAACCCCTCACTCTCTACCCCTATTTATAGTAAACATCAGTGAATGAGAGCCATTGGATCAAACTTGAGCCCCAAGACAAGCAAAATCAGCCATTGACGCGCGCTACAGTGATCTGGTATCGAATCTGGTATCGATGCAGGTATCGATGCCAGCATCGATGCCCACATCGATGCCGACATCGATGCCCACTATTTCCAAATTCTGATTTCACGGATAGCTTCGTCTCGTCGAGATAGGCGATTTTCATATATTATATGTTAAATTCCGCCTTCCGGATTAGGAGATATCGTCGTTTCTTTGTGGCCAACCATTTTGAATATGATTTCTTTTCATATTGGATTTTTGATTTTCTCCGGCTTCTACAGGCTACACGACTTCATTCTGGGCTTTTGGATAATTTGGAAATTGATTTTCCAATGTGCTTCTTTGCTTCATTTCTTCATTTAATCAATGGGTTTTTGTTGAGAGATGAGAGTTTGAGATTTATTCTTCATTAACCTGTAATTAAAAGATAAAAATAATTATTAGTGGTATATTTATTCATATAAAATAGATAATGAGGGTATAAAATTGTAACAAAATATGATTATCATCACCCTATAGCCTGCTGCCTCTAAAACTCCAAGTAAAATAATGTTCTTTTTCAACTGAGGAACAAACCTCATTCTAACCAACTCCCGAATCACTCCGTCACTCATCCTAACCCGAACGGTACCGATGACACCAATAGGATATTCATAATCATTACCCATGAGCACGACCTCCCCTCTTTCCAACTCCTAAAAGCTGGAGAATCAATCCCTCCTAGGACAAATATGATAAGAAACATCTGAATCCAACATCCACTTTGTAGTGTCGGCAACACAAATTGACGGTAGTGCAGATAACGAGTAGCCCGAAGAATCCGAATCTGAATTATTGTCACTAGTCTTGACAACATTCACCTCTGAAACTTGAATAGTTTTCCCCTTATTCTTCTCGTCTCGATCAACCAACTTTGGGCATTCGGCTTTACAATGACCATCCTCTTTATAAAAGGCACACTGATTCCTACGAACTCCAAGATGTACTCCTCTAGACTGTGACCTCCTATCACGATTTGGACTCTTTACTCTTGCGACCAATGCCCCTGCTACCGACTCAACTAAAGTTTCCTTATCCTTCTTTCGAAGCAGATAATTCATAAGTGCAGTGGTGACCTCACTATAAGAAAGAGATGTCTTCCCATTAATAAGAGTAACAACGAAGATCTCATATTCTTCGTCAGGCAAGGAACTCAACAATAACAACACATTATCCTCATCTTTAATCATCACATCTACATTCGCCAAATCTGCAAGAAGCTTCGTGTAGTGGTTCATGTGATCACCAATGGAGGTCTCCTTCTTTAATTGGAAACGATAAAGCCTCCTCTTCAAATGCAAGTGGTTCTCTACACTCTTTGTTAAATATTTGCCCTCTAGGATCTCCTAAATCTTCTTAGCCGAAGTCTCATTGATCACATCATATTTTAAATTTTGAGTCAAACAAGATCTAATCACACCACATGCTGTTCTATTCATCTTTTTCCAAACCTTCTCCTCAATGTCGTCCGGTTTTTCGTCCAACTCTAAAGTATCTTTTAAATTTTGCGCATTGAACGCATCCAAGACTTCACATCTCCAAAGACCAAAATTATTTCTGCCATTAAACTTCTCCACATCTATCTTCATAGAGTGGATATTCAAACTTTAGACGGTCTTCACACCGGAAGTACCCTCCATAACTCCTTCTTTCCTAACCATCTTTCTCAAAGTACCAAAACAAATGCAGAACAAATGAAGAATAGATCAAAAATTGAAAAAGATAGAGTCTTTACCAAAGATCTCATCTTTATCACCAAACGAAACCCTAGACGAGTCTCCAAAATGACTTACTCCTTTAAATAGCCCAAGCGTAACCCGGGCTCTGATACCACTTGTTGAGCGCTGCGGAAGGTAAACAACCAAACCAACGTGCTACGAGAAATCAAATCAAATGAACGTCGAGAGAAGGCCAAACGAACCAAATCAATGCCACAAGCACAAACAACTAATTTTAACGTGGTTCGGCAAGTTGCCTACGTCCACGGGGTAAGAAGGGGATAGAGTTTTTCACTAATAGAGAAGAAGAGTACAAACTGAGATTATAAATCACTCAAACTCACCAATTAATCTCACCAACAAATCTCTAATTCTCTCCAAACAAAACCCTAACAAATAGCTCAGAAAATACCTCTTTTATGTGCTCCAAATATCCCAAATTTTCTTCTCAATTCTCTCTTCCAAATGTTCCATATATATAGAAAATACCTCTTTTATGTGCTCCAAATATCCCAAATTTTCTTCTCAATTCTCTCTTCCAATTGTTCTTAAAATTAGCTAAATTGAGTTTAAACTTAACTTGAATTAGTTTAATATAATCCAGTTTAGCCTAACTTAGGCTAAGTGGAAGCTACTTCAATACTAATCTAGGTTATTTTCAAAGTTGCCAAAAAAAGCCAAAAAGTACCAATTTTAGTATTGCGTTACTGGTATTCCATTATTGCATTTTAGTCATGCTTAGTGTGAAGCATTTGTTGTTCTTGAGATGAACTTATGGAGGTCAGGATCCTTTATACGACGCTTGAAACTTTATACCTTCATGGCTTCATGCTTCAAAGAAACATGAGCTTTTTAGTCTATGAGGTCTAGAAAGCACAATGCAAAGCTCCCTATGAGGGAACCATAAGCTCCTTACAATGGAATCTCTCTTTCCAAAACAAAAGATATACGGAGCTCCTCATTGAAAAGAAGGCTTTAACTGATAAGTGAAAACAAAGGTGCTTTCACCTAATACATGATCAAGGCTTTCCTTAAGGGGCTGTTTGGTTGTTGTTGGTAAAGTTGTGTATTTATAACACAACTTAGAAAGTTGTTGTCCACTTCATCAATTTCACTTTTATACTTTTCTTTGTTTGTTTTTTATTCCATAGGAATCATAAATTGCTTGTTTGGTTTGTAAATGTAACTTTAATTGTTTGTTTGGAAAGTGTAAAAAGCGGTCCCTACTCAAATGATCATATTGGTTGGAATTATTTTTTATTATTTTTTTCTGACTTCAATGTCAGCGTACTGGATGCAGATGACTATTGATGTCGTTAGTCTCGGGGACGTGAGTTTTAAAGTCTTTGAACCCCATCTGCTGGAGTGTCTTGCCAAGATTAGGGATCAGGGGGATACATTGTGGACTGAACATTGTCGCGAAAGCATTATGGTTCTGGAATATGAACTGGAATTCCTTTCAATGCTACAACGCGATGCCATCAAACCAGAAGTGGATCAGGCTCTTTCTCAGGCCAAAGCCTTGAAGGTACAGCAGCAAGAAGCTCTTCAGAAGAGTCTAAACGAAGCAGATTCTCGTATTACTCGGACATTGGGACCCACTTTTTTACACTTTCCATCCTTTTACATGGTAAAAACATACAACCAAACAGCCCATAAACGTGTTATATTGCTTAAGACAAGTGAGATTTAGTGTTGCCTTTGTCAATGATTGGTAATTAATCTTGAAGACAAGTGAGCTTTGGCGGTTACCTTTGCAAGATTTTTGGTATCACATGCTGCCAAATTTCCCGCCCAATTAATCACTTAATATTGGAAATTTTTTCCAATGACCCATGAATATGGTACCAACAGCGGGGACATATGAGGTGTCCCCCTCCTATTGCATAATGAGCTGGCCATCAATAATGATGACCAACTCATTATGTAATAGAAGAGGGACACCTCGCATGTCCCCCCTGTTGGTCCCATATTTTGGGTCACTGTAGCAAAACTCCTTAATATTAATGCAACCAGTGTAAGAGAGTTATTAGGAGAAAAAAGCGTGAACAAAATAAGTTTCCAAAGAGATTCCGATTTCAGTGCAGATGGGTGGATTTTACTAGGAAAAACAAGAAACTAATGGTAGAGATTTTCTGTTTATCAAGAAAAACTTCCCTAAAAAATATGAATTATAGTCTTTTTTTTCGGTTTGAAAAATTCTTTTTTGTTCTTCCCTCTGATAAGCTAGGCAATATTGTCGTTTGCGTGTATCACTTGTAATATTTATAACTCCATACTCAGGGGTTAGATTAAAACAAGTTTCAAGTAGGCGTCCGTAAGTTCTTTGTAACGTTGTTTTAAGCGGCAAAATGATTGATGGTACCCTTATCAGATAAGAGGCGTCATTGTCAAGCTGGTGCCTTGCTTTTTAATGCAAACCTTTGCAACAAATGAAGGTAAAAGAGATGCTCTTGAAGAAAAGAAAAATGCTAAAGACAAATGATACATCACAATTATCAAAAACCTAGCTAGCCTACAATGGAATCTCAAGGTACAAGCCCTAGAGGGAGATAATGCGAACTCTAATGGGACGTAAATATGCCTAAAGACATCATAACTTGATGTAATCTCTACGAATCTAGAGGAGGAAAAGTCCTTGCGAGTATGAATGAAAATGATGATCTACGTAGATCACACATTAAAATAACATCCGCACACAATGTAACCTCAAGGATTCATGAATTTGGATTATATTGATAGAATCTAGGATTATTCTTGAACCATTATAGGTCCTACTCAACAATCCCGGACATGATGCCTACTCTTTAATTCGAAATCTACTTATCCCTTGTAAATATCAACTCCCACCATAACTTCGATAGGGTATACTAGAAGAGTCATTTGATATAGTATTAGAGCAATCTATACAGACCATTAAGTCCTAAAGTGGATTTGCGCTAACCATGTTAAGAGTATAAAAATATAAGCTTCAACCCTCACTATAATTTGAAAGGTTGGATGCAGTGGAAGGATCTTTTGACACGACCTACGTCACCTACCTACCATAGTTTGGGGAATAAATAATGCCCGATCAAATTTCACTTGGAGTAAATCTTAAATGTAGTCTATGACATGTACAATGTCATATTTCTTTTAAGTTGAGTGAAAAAACCATTTAAACCAATTGAGATCATATTACAAACTTTTAGTGTATATTTGTCAAAATATCAGAAACTAGGTCAGGACCATTCGTCCAAACAAAACCCAGTTTAGAAGGCTTTTTTGACTTACAATAACTGGGCCAACATTCGCATAATTTTTTGCCAAACATAAAAATATCGAAAACTAAGCTAAGCTCGGTCTCGACTGATTTTTAGAGGTTTGTCAAACACACACGTCTTGTTCCTTATCCACCCTACGAACACACTCGGTGTCTTGTTTCTTATCCATCCTAGGAATACTAATGTAGGAATAAGGTTTAGAAGGGTTGATAAGGTGACTAAAGCCAAAGAGACGCTAACAATATGAGGATGTGACCAAAAGGGACAAAGCAAATCAAAATCATAAGCATGCGCCCTTAATACCATCATCTCGTGATGAATGATTGGTAGTGGGGTCCTTGACGTTGACAACTCATTGGGGGAGAAAGGAGCCCACAAACACAACAGAAACACTTGTCTTGTTGTTGCATTGTAATCTGAGGAAGTAAAGGAGGAGATCTCAACCCATGTCGTAGGCCACGATATTAGGTTAACTTTGCTCTCTCTCTCTCTCTCTCTCTCTCTAAAATGTGTAGGCAAATATGAAGACAGGCTGGTGGCCACTTGCTCGTAAGTTTCGGTGCGGTGCCAAGGACGGACAGAATCGGATTCGGATCTCATCTCACCCGCCTCCACCTTTACCAAGATTTTGAACTTCATTAGCGCGCGTGAGGAATCGTTCGACTTTAGATGCATGGATTCAGATTAGGATAATTTTCATCAAACGCCTTCGTTTTGCCATTCGTTAGATAATAATCCGTTGTTTTTTTTTTCTTTCTTGACATTAGTCTCTTATATTTTGAATTACTCCCTCAAACTGGTGAAACTGCTATCAGGTCCTTTGATTCTTATGATTAGTTTTATAACTAGTCTCTCAAATCACTGATTGCTACTAGGTATCCCAATTTTTATAATTTATTTTAAATCTATCCCTACAATCGATAATAACAGCAGCAAGAAGAAAAGAAGAGAGATCTCATAGCAACTTCAACTAGGCCTGTCCATCCGGGCCGGCCCGGGCCGGGCAAAACCGGGACCCGGGCCCGGGCCCGACCGGGCCGGGTTCCGGGCTGGCCCGGGTGTTTTTTTTTTCTTTTTTTTTATTTTTTTAAATTTTTTTCCAAAATTTTTCAATTTTATTTAAAATTTAAATTATAAAAAAAAGACAAGAAAAATAATAAAAACAATAATTTTATTAATTACTTAAAATGACATAAATTACAAATAAAAAATGATAAAAACAAATTTTTTATTAATAATTAATAAATCATTTACAGATTACAAGTACAAATTTATTTTGGAATTAATCGCATCACAATAGATAAGTAAATCCCAACTAGGTTGGCACCTACTCACCTATATCACTATCATTTGCAATTATTTCCAAAATAATTCTTTACAAATTTTAAGCTAAGATATAAAAATTACAATCTATTCTTTATATCTATCTGCTAGTCCCAATTCTTCAAATTTATCTTCAATTCCAGCCATCCGATCGATGCCTTGCGTTCGCTTCTCGTACCTCCACCAATCTTGTAAGCACATCACCGCTTGTACAGTATACGGATCCAAGCATGTCCTGTGATCGTCGATCAAACGACCTGCTGTGCTGAAGGCGGATTCCGAAGCTACCGTCGAAACCTGCACTGTTAGTAAGTCACGAACCATGGTGGAAAGTATAGGATATGAAACTGATCCATATACTTTCCACCATTGCAAAATATCTAAAGCATTTCCTTGACATCTAACTAAAGAAGCAGAAAAATATTCATCTATTTCAGAAACCTCCGATGATGACGATCCAAGTCCAGATCCACCAGTTAGCTCGGCTACCATTGCATACCTATCAAAACTTACACTTTTACCTCGGGCTCGGGATGAGCTCGAAGAAACCGAAGCTGCAGACTGTTGTGCAGCTACACCATGTCTAGCTGCATACTCATCATATAAAGTTTGAAAATAATTTCTAATAAGTAAATGATGAGTAGTAGCATTCAGGGTGGTTCCATCATCTAAGTCTATAACCTGTCCACCATACAATGACTGTAACAAACTTCGAAGGCCAATATCCTTCAAGCATGGATCAATAAGAACCCCCAAACCAAAAATATGAGGAATAGGCCTAAAGTACTTATTAAATTTGCTCTCCATTTCAAAAACCATAGGTCCAAAAGTAGCATCCAAACGATATTTATCAAAAAAATTTTGAATATTTAAAATTTGTAAAGCAGCTAAAGTAATGGTTGGATAATAACAGCCAGATAATAACATGGTAGCATCATAAAAAACTTGTAACATTTCATTTAAATTACATATAACTGTCCATTCATCTTCAGTTATTCCATAAGTGCTACCAGAACTAGAACTAGAAGCATAATAGTTTATAAAATCAGTTATAATGTCTTTATATTCTATTGCTACACTTAACATTGCATATGTGGAATTCCACCTATGGTCAACATCTTTTGGAATTAGTCTAGGCTTTACATTTTTTCTTTTACAAAATTGTTTCCATCTTTTAAGTCTTTGTTCAGAAGCACTATGCATGTAAGCAACTGTTCTAACCTTTTCTATCATGGGTTTAATTTCAGTAAATGCACTTTGAACAATTAAATTTAAAATATGACAGATGCACCTAATATGAAAAAGATCACCATGACATGGCAATGATAAAGATGATCTGATAAAATCAACAGCTACATTGTTATTACTTGCATTATCTAGTGAAAGAGAAAATATTCTTTGTGAAATTTCTAATTTCATAAGTTCTTCAATTATTAAATTTGCAACATTAGCACCAGTATGTGACTCTTCTATTGCAATAAAAGAAACAACTCTTTTAAACATTTGCCAATTTTCATCAATCCAGTGTGCTGTGATACATAAATATCCAGTTTGTGCTCTAGATGTCCAAATATCAGAAGTTAAAGAAAATTTACAGTTTAAATTTTTAAAATAAGAAATTATTTTTTCTTGTTCTTGCTGATAATATTTTAAAATATCACGTTGACAGGTTTGACGAGAAAATTTTTTAAATGCAGGATAAAAACCATCTCTAAACATATCTTCAAATTCATCATCTTCTACTAATTTAAAAGGAAGGTTTTTAAGAATGATAAACCTGATTACGCATTTCCTGGCTCTGGCAGCGTCATAGTTCCAACTACCGAGACTACCAGAAGAGGAGGATTGAGAAATCATGGATTGTCGGATATCACCTTGAGGAGGCTGGCCTTTGTTGTGTTTATCTAAATGGCGTTTGAGGTGGTTGGTGCCGCTCTTATGATGAGCTTGAAAAATCTTGCCGCACAAAGCACACTTAGCCTTCTGGGTGAGGATCCTACCGTGTTCATCCTTGGTGACGTCGATCTTCTCGTAAAAATTCCACACATCGGATCTTGGCCGTTTAGGAGCTCTTGGTGCAGATTCGTCGCCACCGGATTCGGGATTAACTTCGGTAGGAGGACTGATAGTAGGAGGACTCATAGTAGGAGGACTCAATTCAGGATCGGGAGATATGTTTTGCTCTTCATAATCAGATCCGGAAGCCATTTGGGGATTGGATTAGAAAGTATAAATAAGAGAGTATAAGAGTATAAGAGAGAGTATAAGAGTATAAGAGAGAAGAGATGAGTTTTTGGTGTGAAGAAAACAAATGAAAACCCCCCTCTATTTATAGGTATAAATAAGAGAGTATAAGAGAGAGTATAAGAGTATAAGAGAGAAGAGATGAGTTTTTGGTGTGAAGAAAACAAATGAAAACCCCCCTCTATTTATAGAACCAGCCCTCTAGGCAAATGACCAAAATAACATCACAAAATAGCCGTTTTTTGACCGTTTTTGGGGGTAAAACAGTCAAAAGGCCAAATCTGGCCGTTGTGGCCGGGCCGGGCCGGGTCGCCCGGCCCGCCGGTCCGTTTTTACACAACGGTCACCATTGGTGACGCGTTGTAGCCGGCCCGGCCCGGCCCGGGCTTTTTTCCGGCAACGACGATTGTGACCGTTGCCACAGGGGCGGCCGCAGGCCCGGCTGATGCCGCGCCCCTAACTGTACCGAGCCGGGGCCGGGCCCGGGCCGGGAGCGCTGAGGATTTCCGGGGCCTCAGAGCCCGGAACCCGCCTGCCCGGATCCTTCCCGGCCGAAGTGTCGGGCGGGCTCCGGCCGGGGCCGTAAACATATTAAAGATTTCACAGACTAATTTCAAAATATTAAAGATGTAAGAGAGTAATATTGGGGGGGGGGAAACTAAATATTTTATCTAAAGCTAGCATGCTTAGTTCAACCTTTCCCCCTCATCAACAGCAGCAAATCAAATGGGGGATGAGTCCATGGGTGGGCAGCCGGAGGAGCTGGCTC
>NC_033796.1:7507089-7521160 GCF_001876935.1 Asparagus officinalis
CCGCCAGGCGTTCACAGTGGCGAGATGAGACGGCCAACATCCCGCAGTGAGCTAGACAAGCGTTGGTTATAAATCAAATATTAAGCTTATAGCATACAAATTAACAAATAAATCCGAATGTAAAAAAGAATCAGAAAATATGGTCTGATCGGAAGCAGTCGTGTAAACACTACCCTAGAAGATAAATGACTCGTCTATCGCCCTGGCACAAATAATCTCATCTTCTTTAGCGGTAAAAACCCCCAGAATCAACCGGCCTTTATGTCGGGCGAGAGAACACAGCTTCAGCTAAGATGAAGAAGATTGCCCAATAAAATAAAACTGAAAATCTTTTAAAGAGTGGAAATACAAAAGAGATGAGGAGAGATTTTTTGTTTTTCTGTGTTTTTTCTGAGCTCACCCCACGGCTATGTATATAGTGTTCATAACCCATAACTGTTGAGTAAACTTCGCGTAACGTACGCAAAAAACATGCGTAACATTCGGCCGTTACGCATAAATCTCGCAGTCGTTATGCACACAAAAAACGTGCAAAATAAAACCAAAGAAAACAAAAAACGTGAGCGTGCGGTGTGGCGCGCGTCGAGGCGAGGCGTGGCGAGCGCGTCTGTGTGTTATGCAAAACCCAAACAATACAAAACCCAAAATACTACTCAATGTCTAATAAGAGGAGAACAATTATAAACCACCAACTATTCATTTCATTTTCCAATGTGGGACTATTCACCAAGGCAAAATTGCATTTTCTCAATAACATGACCAACAACAAGCGGGTCAAGTCGTGTCGTTTGTTGGCCGGCTTAGACCTTAACCCAGCTCGCTCGCGAGGTAAGACTAAGCGAAGCCGGCCATGATGCATGCCGGGCTACCTCACCCACCATGTATTATTTATTATTTTTTGGATTTTCAAAATGGTTTTTAAATTTTTAATAGTTTTTAAGCATTGTTTAACACTAAAAATTACATGCATTTGACTAACAATGCAACCATTATAGAAACGAAAAATAGTTTTATTAAATAAAATTGCACATTCGTATAGAATGAAAATAGTAACATTGCAAAACATAGAGATTTTACGTAGTTTGGAGCAAGTCCTACTCCACGGGCAGCAACTAATTAAAATATATAAGAATAAATTATAACAAACTTTAAACAAATAGAAATAGATAAAATATGTCAACTTGTAATAGAGTCCAATGTCATTGATTGTATAGGCAAAGCTCCAAGTGAAAAAATTGTAGGCGAGCGTCGAGCTAGCGAGCCAGGTTTAGTGAGCCGACGTGGCCACATTCAGGCCCAGCTCCCCGCTAGACTCTGTGGCCCGAGCGTGTTGTTTGCCCACTTATTGCTAAAGCTTAGCCTAGCCCGAACCCGTGGCATGCTATTGTAGACTTGCAGTGGATTGAACCTATCTCACCCTGCATTGGGCCGAGTCGCTTTGAGATCAAAACACGAGCCGAGCCAGTGGGTTCATGGATTGACCCGATCTAATGCCCACCCATAGCTTTGAGATCAAAACACGAGCCGAGCCAGTGGGTTCATGGATTGACCCGATCTAATGCCCACCCATAGATGAGTCAACCCTCAAATGGTATAGTTGCAGGTCAAAAGATAAATTCTTCTTGATAAAGGCATACTTAGGGGCATTTCGCAGCTTGTAACAGGAATGATTGCAACTCTATTTACTTGCAACTAGGTCAATTTTGTCCAGTTACAAACGCTTGTTTTGTTGTAACCCACAGTTACAGTCGCAAAACAACACTTAATTAGTTAAAACATATGACTTACATAAAAAATGGCCCTTAGTTGCAACTGATCCAAATTTACTAAAAATCAAAATCATTACTTAATATTTAAAAAAAAATTCATTACAAATTTAAAATAATATTTTAAAAATTATTATTATAATAAATTCTTTAAAAATATGTTTAAAATAAAGTTATTTAAAATATTTTACTAAAATATAATTATTTGAAAAATATTTTTACTCTTTCAAAAAAATTATGTTTCATAAAATATTATTTTTTCACAAGAAATTATTTTTCCATGAAATACTATCTTACAAAAATATTATTTTTCAAGAAATTTATTTAAAAAATTATTATAATTTAATATATATGTTTTTCAAAAACATATTATTGACTTTAAATAATATATTTTCTAAAGTAATATATTAGTCTATTAGTAAATTATTTTTGAAGTAAAATATTATTTTTTAAAATAATATATTATTTTCATATATAAATTTTTAAAATAAGATTATACTTTTCAAAATAATATAACTTTTTAAAAATATGTTTTGAAATAATATTTTTTATATAAAAAATATATTTTATTAAAATTTAATAATCTTAGAAATTTGAAGAAGTATTACTTTTCATAAAAATCATGAAAAAACTAATTTTAAAATATATTATTTTATGAAATAAATTTAAAAGTATTATTTTCAAAAAAATAAATTTTCCTGAAAAATATTATACTTTGTTTAAAATTTTTTTTTAAAATTTTTAATATTATTATTTTAAAAAAATTTAAAAATATATTTCCAAAAAAATTTCATTTATAAATAAATTATGAAAAAGAATTCTTTTTTATTGAATATATTAATAAAAACTATTAATATTTTTAACAAAAACTATTATTTTATTAAAAATATATTATTTAATAAAAATAATTTTTAATAAAATATTATTTTACGAAAAACTTTAAAAAATCTAAAGTCAATTTACTTAATAATAAAAACCATTATTTTTAATAAATAAATATTGTTAAAATGTGAAAATAATTAATAACTTTAATAATTTATTGATGGTAAAAAAAATAAGTTGCACATGTAAAGTTACGAGCAAAGTCAAACAGCTACAGTTGCAAGTTTCAAATTTAAAAAGTTGAATCAAACAATTGCAACTGTAATTGCATGTAAGAAAAATCGCAATGTCTCAGTTGCATGCAACTATGCAAGTAACACTTGCGTTGCAACTATAATTGCAAGCAACCAAACACCTCCTTAATGTGGCTTGGTGCTGGACCTTCAAACCTACCAGCTGATTCGCATGTGTAGTGCACATGCCAAAACTAGTGATGCAAACAGTAAAATTAATAGAAAATCTATTTATTTATATTAGTGTTATTAGCCTAGGCATTTCATTGTGTGTGTTGTAGAATTTGGATCATCCCACTCTCTACAGGAGTAAATTAATGAATATCAGTTCATAGATTATGATTTTGGATAAAAAATTATTCTATTTGAAAAATAATTTTGCATGTTTTATGTAAAAAATTTATGGGAATTTGATTGTAGAGATAAAAACTTAACCGGTTAATTTGTTATCATTATGTCCTTTTTTCTTATTAAGTCCCTATTTAACAAAAGAATATGATTTAATTGATCTAAGATCTTAATTTCAAACCAAAAAATGTCTAATTTCAATAATTTAAATTTTTTACATTCTTAAGTCAAGATATTTAATTTGGGGATTTGAAATGGGTTAATATCACAAATCTGTGGTCTCATATAATTTTTTTAAAATTTCATAATCTCTACCCTTTTTAAAACTGAATATAGTGGAGCTTGATCATATAAATGAATCATCCCAAAAAGTCTTAAGATGAAATTCCACATTAGAGGGGGGCTTCTTTGCAAAAAAGATTCTTTTATTATTTTTTTGAGCTGAAAAGCAGAGAATAAATTTCCCTGCTCAAAATATATTCATATATGTACTGAAGAAGAAGTCTAAACATGTACAAACTTACAAAACTTACAAAAAAGACTGGGTTTGGAGGAACAAGAAGAAAGGAGTCGATAGGGAGCGGACCTTGTCGTCACCTATCATGACTCTTCCCCCTTGTACCTACCTCACAGTAGGGAGAACCCCCCAGAAAAACAAAAGCAAACTAATCACTGGCTGAAAACAATCTACCGCCCATAAAAGCACAAAGGCGTCAAAAAGAACATAAAGGTTTAAAAATCCCACAAAAGAAGGAGAAGATGAAACCAGTGCCACCAAGAGAAAGCTTGCATTCCTCAACTTTACCAACACATGTTGATGATAGGGAACCTACTGAAGAAAAACAGCTGCACACCCCGATTGCCCCAGGCGACATCTTAATCAACCAGGAAGTTTTCATCCATGTCCGCACCTGCTTTTTTCTTCGCAATTTCTTGGAATTGTAACTTGAGAGCAGCTCTGCGGATCCTTCTTGTAAGTCTATCATCCTTGGAACCTGCCCATAAAAGAGTATATCTGGCAACGTTAGCAGCTATATTCTCTGGATTAGACATGATATCTTTAAAGATAAGTTGGTTACGACAGTTCCAAATACACCAGCAACAGCAAGGGAGCACCGTATTCCAGATAATGCCAATATCCCTGTCATTTAGGGGCGGAGCAGAAAGGGTAATCAGGCTATCCATGGAAGTAGGCCACAAAGCTACATTAAAACCTGGGAAGAGAGTCAGCCAGATGGATGAAGCAAAAGAGCAAGTAATGAACAAATGATCCTGCTCTTCGACAACAAGACCACAAAAAGGACATCTAGGGTCCCCAATCCAACCCTTAGTAACCAAAAGAGCTTTAGTATTAAGCTTCTGTTTACTGACCAACCAAAAGAAAATTTTAACTTTCAGAGGTATAGAAGATTTCCAGATGAAGTTACAGTACCTTGACTTGCTACCTCCCGAGATGAGAGCAGAATAGAAGGATTTCACTGTGAAAATACCTGATGATTGAAGAGGCCACCATAGACTGTCAGGAGAAAGGGTGAAAGAACCAGAAAAGGACTCAAGGTGAGAATAGAGCTTCTGAATTTCCTGTCTCTCTTCTGGGCTGATACCTCTTCTGAGGGTAAAATGCCAATGCCATACATGATTTAGCATATATCCTTGAGATCTTAAATTACAATCTTTTGAAAAAGCCAGGTTGAAAGCCTTTGGGAAAAGACTGCCTAAAGAATTAGGACTAGACCATTTATCTAGCCAAAATCTGCATGATCTACCATTACCCACTTTCCATCTCACAAAACTGAAGAAAGCTGGGTGAATGGAAAAGAGGTATTTGAGAAGTTTAGAAGCTTGAATCTTGGGGTGCCGCACAACAGGATTTGAATCTTCTTTGGAGTATAAGGAAAAAATCACTTTGGAAATAATAGAATCCCTATCAAAAATTTTCCAAATCCATTTTGAAAGGAGGGCTTGATTAAAAACTGTCAGATCGATAACACCAAGCCCCCCCTCCTTTTTTGGTAAACATACAGTCTTCCATGCCACCAGGCATTTGGCTTTGGATACATTGGTATAACCATTCCAAAGGAAGTTCCTTCTTAACTTGTCAATCTCATGAATCAACCATTTTGGCAGTTTGAAGAAAGAGGTATAATAGAGAGGGATAGATGGTAAAACTGAATTAACCAAAGTGAGACGCCCTCCAATGGAGAGATTTTTATTTTTCCAAAGAGACAGTTTTTTAGAAAAAGAATCTAGTAAAGGCTGCCATTCTCTTCTAGAAAGGGAACCCTTCTTAAGGGGTAAACCAAGATAAGAGAAGGGAAGAGATCCCACTGAACAACTGAGAGCTCTAGCTAAGAGATGCTTTCTGCCAGGAAATCTGCCGAGGTAATAGAGATAGGATTTATTGGAATTCACTCTCAAGCCTGATATGTTTGCAAAAATGAGAAGAATGGCTTTTAAAGTGTTCATATCCTCTGAAGATGCTCTAGAGAAGACTATAGTATCATCAGCAAACTGCAGCATCCTAATATTGTTCAATTCCCCTTTCAGCTTAAGATCGGATAAATCACCAGCAGAAGCACTATAAGAGATCATTTTTTTAAGAACATCAGCAACCAAAAGAAAAAGCAAAGGGGAGAGAGGGTCTCCTTGCTTAAGACCTCTATGGCAATGGAAAAATTTTGTAGGAGAGCCATTAACTAAAACTGCTGATTTAGATGAAGAAAGAATATGATGTATCCAGCTGCACCATCTATTACTGAAGCCTCTGGCTTTAAGAAGAGACAGAAGAAAACTCCAATTGACACAATCAAAGGCTTTGAAAAAATCAACTTTAAAAGCACAAATTTCTTTCTTACCAGAGGAGCAAAAATTTATCATCTCGTGAGCTAACAAGATAGAATCAAGGGAGGACTTTCCTATCTGGAAGGCAGATTGTGATTGGTCTATAAGTAAATGTAGAACACCACAAAGCCTATTTGCCAAGATTTTAGAGAAAATCTTACAGGAGCTATTCAAAAGGCTAATTGGCCTAAAATCTGAAGGAGAGGTTGCACCGTCTTTTTTTGGAATGAGACAGATATAGGAGAAGTTGATATCTTGAAGAGAGTGAGGATTGGAGAAAAGCTTTTTGAAAAAATCAGTAACATCCGTCTCTATAAGATCCCAAAAGGTTTGGTAGAAAGATAATGGAAGACCATCAGGCCCTGGAGACTTATCAGGGTGAAGACTAAAAACTGCTGCTTTGATTTCTTCAGAAGAGAAGGGGAGATCTAAGGATGATAAAACAGGATTGGTTCCTGGATACAGAACAGACCAGTCCAAGCTCAGTCTGGATTGAGGTGGCTGCTGAAAGAGATTTGAAAAGTATTCAAAAAAAGATCTTTTAATCTCAACATCTTCTGAGATGATAGAACCATTACTGATAAGGTAAGGAATGAAGTTTTTTCTCCTTCTATGGGAAGCATAATTGTGGAAGAATTTGGTATTATTATCTCCCTCTTTTAACCACTTAATCCTGGATCTTTGTCTCCATTTAACTTCTTCAGCATGAGCTAGCGCTAGGAGTTGATCTTTCATTGAGCTCCTAGACTGAATTTCCATCAAGGATAGAGCTCTGGATTCTTCACACAGATTTAGAGCATCAATCTGCTCCGATAGAGAAGCATAAAGGTGGAATAGAGCTCTGGATTCTTTTATTATTATTATTATTATTATTATTATTATTATTATTATTATTATTTTATATGGGAAGAAAGAATGGCCAAAAGGACAAAAGAGTGAGTAAGAGAGAATCGAGGAAAATGACGAAACAGATTTGAAAGAGAATCAGAGGACATAATATTGTAGCATTGCGGCAGGAAAAATAATTTGACAGACAAAAGAGATTTGGGTTAGAATTGGAGAACATAAATACTGTAGCATTGCGGCAGGAGCAAACTTTTTATATGATAGTATAGATGACGTATGGCATTAATTAAACTCTTTTTTCTATCTAAAAAAATCATTGACTTTTTCTCGAGGGAATTCATCGTCTCAACTAGAAGGCTACTTGTAGAAACCTTTAGAGTGTTTGACAACTTTGTAAAATTAAATCAGCACTTAATCTGATCTAATTTTTTGTTATTTCTTATTTGTCAAAATTCTGAGCTAGACCTGACTCTATTTTTTTGTCTAAATAGTGTCATTAAACTAGTTTTGTTTTGAACCAAATGGGTCTGATCCAAAACAAAATTAGTTTAGCACAAAATTAGGTCAGGACTGATCCTAGCCCAGTTTTGCTCGGTTTGCCAAACTGACTTTTAGATTTTTGAGTTTGATTGCTTTGATAATAATTTGAAAATGCAGATATTTACATGTGTGAGAGATGGATTGTTTGTGGTTTTAGGCGTAAAAAACTGTTCACGCCCCTTAAGTTCATGCAACCACTCTTCTGCAGTTCTGCTAGATGGACATTCATTCATTTTAAAAGCATATCTTCGTTGAATACTTCATTAGACACTTAATTATGAAATTCCTAAACTTAAAAAGGGCTTTTTTTCAATAATCCCTAACTTATGGTGGGTTTTCTGAAATTTTTAAAGTTATAGAAGGTTTATATGAGAGATCTCTGATATTTACCCATGTTTTTCATATACGCTAATGACATAGTTGATTCATAATTGAATACATTTTTTTTATCAGACATAATTGACCAACTTTGAATTAGCTACAATCAACTTTCCAGTACAATGAAGCTTTTATTTATTTGTTTGTTTGTTTATTTATTTGTTTTTCTTTGATAAGATGTACTCCTGTTGATGGAGGTTCGGAAAAGAAACGCATTATTGCACCGTCAATCAGGAGGATGAGTCAGAGCTACAACAAAGAGACAAGTTGGCATTTCTCCAGCTACCCTGCAAAGTTGTAGCCCAAATTTCTTACTTATTAGATCACAAGATGTCCAAATTTGAAGCCTTAATTGGTTATCACAAGGAAAAATAAGAACAAAGACGGTCAAAATTGAACTTTGCACTAAGACTGGGAAACATAATTTAATTTTTTTGGGACCTTAACCAAAATTGCACAAGGCGCGCCTTTAAATAAAATCAATTCTCAAAAGTTTTCTCGCTTTGATCAGAAGGGATCCATGTTTAAATCAACCGAGTCAAAAACTAAAGATTAGGCCGAGCTCAAATTTCAAACACCTTTTAAGCAAAATTGTAGGTAGCAGATCTCTAAATTTGTTGGGCCTTCTCGATATTAATCCTTTACATCTTTAAAATTTTAAAATCACTGCCTCGCATCATCGAAATTGTGTTCGCCCTCGTGATTGACATTAAGTTGTCTTAGAATTATCCCCTCAGAGCATCTCCAACTACCTCCCTATCTCATGTCCTAAACTAAATATAGAGAGTAGGAGGGGGGAAGTTACTCCAACAGACTCCCTATGTTGGAGACTAAGGGGCTGTTTGGTTCGCTATTATAAGGGGTGGAAAACTCAGAAAACCCCTCCACGTCAGATTTTAATCGTCGCCAACTAAGATTTTTTTCCCTCTCCGATTTTCTTCCCTAACCAAGTGAAATTGATGAAAACTATGCCACGTCAGATTTTTTTCCTTCTCTGCTTTGTTTACAAAAGTTTTCCTTTTTGTTCTATGCGAACCAAACACAAGAAAAATAAATACATTGGTTTCCCACCATTTTTATGTGCGAACCAAAGCAAAACAATCTATTTCTTATAAAAGTTTGGAAAACTCAAAACTTGTATTTCTTTATATTGAATTGCATTTCTCTATATCAAGGAAACGAACCAAACAGCCCCTAAATATAGGGAATAGAATTTGGTATTCCAAATTAAGGATAACAAAGTGACTCCCTATATTTAGTTTCAGAAAAATTCCTCAAGGACCCAAAATATGGGACCAATAGAGGAGACAAGTGAGGTGTCCCCCTCCTATTGGATAATGAGTTGGCCATCATTAATGATGACCAACTCATTATCCAATAAGAAGGGGACACCTCACTTGTCCCTTGTATTGGTCCCATATTTTAGGTCCCCGTAGCAAAGCTCGATAGAGAGCCATTTGTGGAGCATTGTTGGAGCACGTACTCGTTATTTGGCTCCCTATTTTCTAGGATGAGATATTTGCTCCTCAAATATAGGAAAAACCTAAGATCTTAAATCATGAAACTTACTATTTGATTCCCCGTTTTTGTAAGTTATTTAAAATTAGTCCCTCCAGGTTTACAAGAATTGAGGATCTAATAAGCGGGGACAAATTTCAAAATATTGATTTAAGTAAGAACTTTGTTAATTAGCGCATTGATTTGGTTTTGGGCAGAGACAAAGAGAAGTGATGATCAATTCTCAATTAGATTCCCAGGTAATGCTAATCTAAGTCAACATGGGCCCATCTTCGCTAATGATAAAGATGGGGATTGTGCGTAACCAAGACCACCACTAGCGAAATAAACCACAAGTTAATTTTTTTTTTTCCTTGGGAGCGGAAAAAATAAAATAAAAACAAACCACAAGTTAACAGGCCAATCCCATTCTCATGCTCTCTGTTCCTTCGTCAAGCGTGATAACTGTCCACACGATCCATACGATTCATACCCATGAAATGATTGATTGTTACGCCTAAAGATAGCTACCCAAGACATAGAAAAGGATCGCTAAGATTAGGGTTTTTTTTTAACTTATTGACTCGTAGATGTGCATCTCTTTAGTCGGTGGGCTTTGCGAGATGGCGACAAATTGAATGATACTTCGGAGGACGCCACAACATGCGAATTTAGGTCTCGTTGTCCTGTTTCATGTTGTAAATTTTTTTTGAAAAAAAAGCAGATCGAAAGGCGACTGTTCCATTAGTAATGCACTAACGCGCATCATTGACATTTCTTATTTGCAAGAAAACCGCCCATGAACTTTGGAGGTGTTATGGACAACTTCCTTGAAGTTTTTGATCCAAACCGACATTAACTTTTGGAAGTCTCACACGACCCCCGTAAATCTTCAAACTTGCTTTAGTCGACCCTGCGCCTATAAATGACAGCCAAGTGAAATATGAATTTGGATCCTCTCTACTATAATGGAGGGATCACTACTTTGAATCTCAACCATTGATTACTTAGAGCGTAACATGGCATAGTTTAGGTCTCGTTGTCTTGTTTCATGTTGTAAAATTTTAAAAAAGCAGATCGAAAGGCGACTGTTCATTAGTAAGGCGCATCATTGACATTTCTTATTTATAAGAAAATCGCCCATGAACTTTGGAGGTGTTATGGACAATTTCCTTGAAGTTTTTGTTCCAAACCGCCGTTAACTTTGGGAAGTCTCACACGACCCCCATAAATCTTCAAACTTGCTTTAGTCGACCCTGTGCCTATAAATGACAGCTAAGTGAAATATGAATTTGGATCCTCTCCGCTATAAAAAAAAACTAGTTGAGGGACCACTGCTTTGAATCTCGACCATTGATTATTTAGGGGGTGATTGTCATACATTCCAAATCTAAAACTCATCGGATCCAATGTATTTCACTTATTCATAATTTGTACTCAAAAGAAAAAAAATCATAAACAATAACTGGATCATCAATATTTGTGATTAAGTAGTGGTCCGCCCACTATTTTTTATGGTGAAGAGAATGCGAACAAGTAAAATATTTTCAGAAATAATAATTTCTAATTTATACATCTATTATTTGGAGACAGCGGACAACAGCTCTCCCAAAATAAATATTCTTTTTTCTGAGGTGGGAAAAGTTGAAAGTTTAGAGGGTTATATGAAATAGCCCCAAGGCCGAGAAGGTTTAGTGGAATAAAAAAAGTTCAAAGGGGATTATCTACGTCGAATTAAAATAATTCTGGGAGTTTTCTCCAGCACTGCCAAAGTTCAGGGATTTTTCTTCTTCTTCTTCTTTTTTTTTTTTTTGAAATTAACCTTTTGTTTTTAGTATTCTACAGTAAACAAGGATGTTTCTTATTCTGTTTTTCTTTTGTCGCCTACCCCCATTCCATGGCCTCGAGTAGAATCTAGATTGAACAAATTGAACTTTTCCGAATTAAATATTACGCTAGGAATTGAAAATTCGAGTATTTTACCAAAGAAAATAAGGAAAAAAGAGCAGATTTTTAATGCTAGGGCTGAGAATGTTGCCCAAATCCTCCGCCCTTTACTTGGAATTGGTTTCTGCAGACATTTTAAATTTTTATATTTTCCCTCATATTTCAACTTTTTCTTTCCTTAAAACTTTTTGGGAGAACGTTTTGATTTATGGAGGTGTTCTTTTTTTATGTACGGGTGGCCCAAAATACTATTTTGGGCCATTTTGTTATTTAGGTATATTTTAATAGGTTTCGGCCTTTGGACCAATCCTATTTGTGAAACCTTGTTGGGTTGGGGCTTTGACCTGATCCTCTTCTAAATATTGTTGTAATATTGGGTTTTGCCGTTTTGGGCCGATACATTTTAGTCCCGATTGTCTTCAAAATTAGCGTTTCATCTTTCTCTAGGTCTCTTCAAATTCAAGTTATGTCATGATTTGAAAAACCAGAATTAAAATTTTGAATTGATACGTTCAGATGGAAATTCCCGTTGTGTACTTTAAATTGTCTTAAAACTTTATAAGAATCTTTCCATAAAATATTAAATAATCGATCCAAATCCAATGTGTAATAATAGTCACTTCAAACTAATGACACTCGGTCTTTTACTCCAAAACAAACAGAAAGGTTTTTCTTTGTTTAGCTAAATTTATGATAAGGGAGTTCGGCATCTTCGCTTATCCACAAGCAAAATTTATTAAACTTATACTATACAACAAGCTACATTAAAATTCCACGAAAGTAAATACTAATAAAATTCAATGCGTATATCTGGCATTTCCTTATCAAGGCTCTGCTAGACTTTTCCCCATAAAAGCAACAGGGGCTTCATCATGGGAGCACATTATGTACAAAAAGCCCACGTACACCTTTGCCGTGCAAAAGCGTACTACAAAATACCAGGCCCAATCATGTGCTAAACACATGGTGGGCCTTTTATTTACTCTTGCGACGCAGCTAGTTACTTAAAATGGTTGTCGGCGTAAATGTTTGGAAAATGTTAGGGGCACACCCTCAACCATACCTCCAACCACACCCACTTTCTCATTTGTTACACTGCACCGGGTCCCATATGAGATTTTAAAAAATTTAAAATTCCATGTGGGTCGGGTGTACTGTAGCAAATGAGAGAGGGGGTGTGGTTGTAGGTTTGGTTGGGAGTGCGCCTCTAGTGTCACCCTAAATGTTTAGGTTGGGATTTGGATGGTTCATGAATAGCTTATAGCTGGACCTTTTGATCATAAATTTTTCTAGGGTGCACGCTCGATGAATGCTTATTGAGACATTTTTTCTATCTAGTTTGATAATAGTTTCTTTTTCTTTTTTTTTTAGAAATAAGAGTACAATAATAGTTGACAAGGCTGACAAAATTAGAGCGGTTAAGTTTATTCTCGATCACATAAGAAACTAAATAGATATAGGTTAGCTGGTCGGTTAGAATTTGCCACGTATACTGAAATTGTGTATTCTTTTGAATGATTTATGATAAGCCTGTTCGTTTGCCTAAAGAAAAGAGGGAAATCAAAGAAATGGAAAACTATTAAAATGAAGAATTGTTTTTGGAGTGTTTGGTTGGCTAAAAAAGAAGGAAATCAAAGAAATGAAATTGAAATGATGTTAGTTGTCACCTTATTATTGGATGATGTTTGTGATTTTTTAAGAAAACTAGTTTTGGAGTGTTCGGTTGGCGGAAAAAAAATAAGGAAATGAATTATAAGAAACCTATTTCCTGTAGTTTCTTGTTTTCTTTTGTTCGGTTCATTCTTAAAAATAAGAAATGAAATGAGATGAGATGAGTTGTCATTGTATTATTGGGTGATGTGAAGAAAGATTAAGAAAAGTGTTTTCATAACTTTTTGGGATGAAAATGAAGAAATGAAATGTTAATGAAATGAGGTGAATTGTTATAATATTTTATTGGATGATGTGAGTGATTTGAAATGATGAGAAGAGATAGTTGAGTGATGTTTGGATGAAAATAATATTTTATTAGATATGATGGATGAGTTGTTAGATGAAAATAAATATTTTATTAGATATGATGGATGAGTTGTTAGATGAAAATAATATTTTATTAGATGTGATGGATGAGTGGTTAGATGAAAATCATATTTTATTAGATGATGTGGATGAGTTGTTGGATGGAAATAATATTTTATTGGATGTTGTGGATGAGTTTTAGGGATGGAAATGAAGGAAATGGTGAGTTTTGAGATTTTCACCATTTCCATTTCCATTTCTTAGTTTTTAGAAAACAAACGAACAGGCCCTAAGAACATATCTTTCACAATGATTCTTGGAGGGAGGAAAATTATGAAAAGACATTATGACGAGGATTTATTATCTTCTATGGTTATTGAAACTTCAATGATAAGAGAAATATTTTCTTTAGATTCACATCATACAAAAAATTATATCTTCCTACGCAAACCATTTATCAATTTTCCTTTTAAGTATAACACTTTCTGCCCCCATTATTCATACAAATACCTTGTAATTGTATATATGTTGTTTAGCAAGCAATTGCCTCTAGGTGTAAACTTTTTTTTTAGAGAAACTTTTTGAGACAAATTCTAGTAAAATCACTCATTAGCTACGATGTAAACTAATGATATGGATGTGTTTCACATAAACAATACGTCATCTAAGAACATGAAAGAGCACACCAATCATAGTCTAATCTTCAACTACAACCTATTACTAATTCCAATTTAACTTATGTTTTCATTAACCTTTTTCGACTAAGAATTTTTT
>NC_033796.1:7521170-7556741 GCF_001876935.1 Asparagus officinalis
ATTGATTGATGAGATATTCGTTGTTGTTGTAATAGCCATCGTAGATGATTTTGGCTTTAAAGATCCATAATGGAGTTTTAACCTCATCCTCGTTGATTAGTTTCTTCATCCTATACCTATTTCTGGATTTTAGACACAAATATGAGTGCAATAACAGCTGATAATATTTATAAAAATATCTATACCTTTTTAGCTTATTTCCAACCACATAAAAAACCAATAGGGATTGATTAGTTTGACAACGATATCCATTGCAAATTATTCTCTTGAAAAAATTTATGATAATGACATTTCTTTAACACTGATTGTGGAATGTAGGAAAAATATAAAAAAGACATTATGACGATGCGATTTATTGTCTTCTGTGTTATCCATCGATAGACAATTTTTTGATGATGATTGATGAGATACAAAGATTCATATATTCTCATACGAACAATACATCAATTTCTCCTCTACACCTTTTTGGCCGCGTTAGAAGGTACCCCTCATTATGTACGATGCTAACTTGCAATTTTGTTAGTTTTGGTAAGCAATTGTTGGCTTCTATTATATACAATTTAATGGCTTCATGGATGGAAAACTATTCGGAAGAAACTTTGTTTGTTTTTTTATTTAATGTACGATGATGATGATGTGATGAAAACACCACCATCGAAAATTTCACAAAACTATAAATTTTGGGGGGTTTTGCGCAAATCATTTTTTAAATCGTTATAGCTGTTTTGAAATTTCAAATTGGCAGAAAACTGATGTTAAGATATGAATAGGGTACCTCACCCTGTTTTTCAGTTTCAAAAAAAAATTGACAGAAACTATTGAAAATTATTGGTATAGACGTTAACGGCTTCGATAAGAGGTACCATATATCTGAAAATATGAAATGATGAGAAAGTAACACAAAAGATAGTACATGAGGACAAAACTGTAGAATTATTTATGAGACACATGATCACTAACCTCGCTGTCTTAGACGTGTTAATTTAGTGTAAGAAATTGATGTTAAGATATGAAACTATTCTCAATACTCTAATAAATTTTGGAGTTCTATTTCAGTGATAGAGAATTTTAAAATGACATTAGAGCAATCAAGATTTAGTTCCTACTGACTATGAATTTGAAAGAATTTTTTTTTTAAAAAATCTGTATCGCTGTGTGGGTTCAGATTTCAGCGTGCCGAGACATGTTAAAGCATGAAACCGTTCTCGACTCTTACCATAATTTTAGAGTTTTGATTCAAGCTTTTAAAACTAACAATAATTTCTCTGCCAAGGGACCGTATGGTGCTTTTGTGGATGATCTCTCAACTTTCCCATAGTTTTGCGAAATATTAATTAATTATAATATCTCGGCTTCAAGATAATAAGACAACTTCGTGTACTTACATCTATTTCTAGCATTCCATATTTCCATACCATCAAAAAGGACGATAAATGTGGCTTGTTTCCAACCATCTCTTTTACTACCGATCTTTATAAGACCTTCTCAGTCCAAATGACTACTTGTTGACCAGAGGACAGCTGGTGCAAAGGCAAAGATGGGCCTCCAACGAAGCAAAATCCAAAATAAAGATGTGTAAAGTTCAAAAGTCTAGAAGCTAGGCTTTAAAGTTCTATGTGATATTGAAACAACCCCCGAAACATTGAGCAAATTTCCCATGAAGCCCTATAAACCTTTTTTTATTCAATTAAAACATTTTAGAGCAGTGACAAATCCAGGAATTTCTACAGTAAGGGTCTAAAAGCTATTTAAATATGAGAATGTATTTTTTTTTTGCATTGTCCTGCGCCTAAACATCATTGCATAACGAGACTTTCAAAATCATAATTCAAATTAGGTTGCAGTGTTTACAATACCATTCTTCTCGAACTCTTTTCTTGAAATATTTTTATGATATCTTTCTCGATAATGTTAAAAGTATATATTTCTCAATTTAAGGCACCAAACAGACGCTCATATATTAGTCTTTCATTCAAATTTGAGGAATTGAGGGCGAGAGAAAAGAGAGGAAGTGAGGGCCAAGGGGGGAAGAGAGGAATAGGGTTGTTGGATTTATCTCGAAGTCGCAGTTTGCGACTCATGTGTAGTTTGTTATCAGTCCTTCAATCTTTAAATTTTGAAGTCACCGAAACTTGTCCCCAGCTTTTATAAGTAATTTGAAATTAGTCTCCCTAAATTGCAGTTATTTAAATTGGAGTGAATTTTCCTTTAGTTTTAACTAATTTACGATGCTAATTTCAAAACACATCCAAGATTAAGCATGATTAGCATTATTTAACTATTTAATTTCATTGTTATTTCAAAGGTGGGGCCAAGGCCCCCTTGACCCAATGCGACTCTGTAACTGCTCCAGAGTGCCACAAAACTTACTAATTTTTTGCTCCCGGAACGGCCTCATGTGTTAGTATATCAACAAAGTTCAGGGGGGTTTAGTGAAATAAAAAAAAAGGTCATAGGGTGTCCATGGAAAATGCCCCCAAAGTTTAGGGCGAGTTTTGTGAAATTTACCCAAAGTTTATTCCCTACCGCCATCCTGTGTTACTTTGAATACAAGTTTCTTGTGCGTAGGTACAAATTGGGTCCTTGAAAGGACTGCATGCAATCCAATCAGAGGCCACTTCAATTTTGTTGCCCTTTCACCTTATCAAAGCAGAGATCCGTCGGAAACGGATTGGAATCTATCTAGCCTTCGCTCGTCACGAGTCATGTGCATTTTATCTGTAGGCTAGACTCTCTACCCTCTAGTCCTATTATTCATTACCTAGTTTCTAAGTTTGAAATAAGTTGGTACTTGTACTACTACATGGTTTAAAATTACTTTTAAAAGTACCAAATTAACAATGTTCTCTCATTTGTGCTGTTCAATCACTTGGATCAAATATATGAATGAGTTCATTATCCTCTCTTCTCATTACATTAAGTAAAATCACGTAAGGACCCAAAACCATGGGACATGGGAGGGGACAGGTGAGGTGTCCCCTCCCCTGTCTCATGGATTTGGGTCCCTGCTGTTGGATTTAATCTAATAAATCTATTTGTGGGCACATATGATTAATCAATGTGTATTGCTATCCTTCAGGATAACCCACTAAAGTGATCAATTAATTTGGGTTAATGGGTGTTTAAATAAGTCATGGGGTTATATGTGCAGATACCAGGTTGTAATTGTAATTTGATGAGGAGTCAAATTGTAAATGTACAACATCTATAAATAAGGGGTTATGGTCCCTAATCTAGGGTTACATTCTCTAATTCTCTTCACCCCCATCTAGAGAGAAATTCGGCTATAGAGAAACCCTAAGGGTTCGTGTGTGAACACATGGCGAAATTTAAGGAGGTGGTTACCTCAAATTTTGGTGAGGCTTGAAAGCTTCAAACCAACCTCGCGTTCGTTCTCAATTTTAACGAACCTCGCGTTCGTTCTTAAGGTGAGCCTCGCGCTCAGGATTAAGGTGAGCCTCGTGCTCAATTTAAACGAACTTCGCATTCGTTCTCAGGTGAGCATCGCGCTCAATTCAAGCTGAGCCTCGCGCTCAGTTCTCAGGTGAGCCTCGCGCTCAATTTAAACGAACTTCGCGTTCGTTCTCAGGTGAGCCTCGCGCTCAATTCAACTTGAGCCTCGCGCTCAGTTATCAGGTGAGCCTCGCGCTCAGTTATCAGGTGAGCCTCGCGCTCAGTTATCAGGTGAGCCTCGCGCTCAGTTCTTAGGTGAGCCTCGCGCTCAATTCAAGTCGAACTCCGCGTTCATCCTCAGGCGATAAATTTTGGGGGGTTTTGCGCAAATCATTTTTTAAATCGTTATAGCTGTTTTGAAATTTCAAATTGGCAGAAAACTGATGTTAAGATATGAATAGGGTACCTCACCCTGTTTTTCAGTTTCAAAAAAAAATTGACAGAAACTATTGAAAATTATTGGTATAGACGTTAACGGCTTCGATAAGAGGTACCATATATCTGAAAATATGAAATGATGAGAAAGTAACACAAAAGATAGTACATGAGGACAAAACTGTAGAATTATTTATGAGACACATGATCACTAACCTCGCTGTCTTAGACGTGTTAATTTAGTGTAAGAAATTGATGTTAAGATATGAAACTATTCTCAATACTCTAATAAATTTTGGAGTTCTATTTCAGTGATAGAGAATTTTAAAATGACATTAGAGCAATCAAGATTTAGTTCCTACTGACTATGAATTTGAAAGAATTTTTTTTTTAAAAAATCTGTATCGCTGTGTGGGTTCAGATTTCAGCGTGCCGAGACATGTTAAAGCATGAAACCGTTCTCGACTCTTACCATAATTTTAGAGTTTTGATTCAAGCTTTTAAAACTAACAATAATTTCTCTGCCAAGGGACCGTATGGTGCTTTTGTGGATGATCTCTCAACTTTCCCATAGTTTTGCGAAATATTAATTAATTATAATATCTCGGCTTCAAGATAATAAGACAACTTCGTGTACTTACATCTATTTCTAGCATTCCATATTTCCATACCATCAAAAAGGACGATAAATGTGGCTTGTTTCCAACCATCTCTTTTACTACCGATCTTTATAAGACCTTCTCAGTCCAAATGACTACTTGTTGACCAGAGGACAGCTGGT
Source organism: Asparagus officinalis (assembly GCF_001876935.1). NCBI lineage: Eukaryota > Viridiplantae > Streptophyta > Magnoliopsida > Asparagales > Asparagaceae > Asparagus > Asparagus officinalis. The sequence goes on from NC_033796.1 coordinate 7,525,780, forward strand.
GCAAAGGCAAAGATGGGCCTCCAACGAAGCAAAATCCAAAATAAAGATGTGTAAAGTTCAAAAGTCTAGAAGCTAGGCTTTAAAGTTCTATGTGATATTGAAACAACCCCCGAAACATTGAGCAAATTTCCCATGAAGCCCTATAAACCTTTTTTTATTCAATTAAAACATTTTAGAGCAGTGACAAATCCAGGAATTTCTACAGTAAGGGTCTAAAAGCTATTTAAATATGAGAATGTATTTTTTTTTTGCATTGTCCTGCGCCTAAACATCATTGCATAACGAGACTTTCAAAATCATAATTCAAATTAGGTTGCAGTGTTTACAATACCATTCTTCTCGAACTCTTTTCTTGAAATATTTTTATGATATCTTTCTCGATAATGTTAAAAGTATATATTTCTCAATTTAAGGCACCAAACAGACGCTCATATATTAGTCTTTCATTCAAATTTGAGGAATTGAGGGCGAGAGAAAAGAGAGGAAGTGAGGGCCAAGGGGGGAAGAGAGGAATAGGGTTGTTGGATTTATCTCGAAGTCGCAGTTTGCGACTCATGTGTAGTTTGTTATCAGTCCTTCAATCTTTAAATTTTGAAGTCACCGAAACTTGTCCCCAGCTTTTATAAGTAATTTGAAATTAGTCTCCCTAAATTGCAGTTATTTAAATTGGAGTGAATTTTCCTTTAGTTTTAACTAATTTACGATGCTAATTTCAAAACACATCCAAGATTAAGCATGATTAGCATTATTTAACTATTTAATTTCATTGTTATTTCAAAGGTGGGGCCAAGGCCCCCTTGACCCAATGCGACTCTGTAACTGCTCCAGAGTGCCACAAAACTTACTAATTTTTTGCTCCCGGAACGGCCTCATGTGTTAGTATATCAACAAAGTTCAGGGGGGTTTAGTGAAATAAAAAAAAAGGTCATAGGGTGTCCATGGAAAATGCCCCCAAAGTTTAGGGCGAGTTTTGTGAAATTTACCCAAAGTTTATTCCCTACCGCCATCCTGTGTTACTTTGAATACAAGTTTCTTGTGCGTAGGTACAAATTGGGTCCTTGAAAGGACTGCATGCAATCCAATCAGAGGCCACTTCAATTTTGTTGCCCTTTCACCTTATCAAAGCAGAGATCCGTCGGAAACGGATTGGAATCTATCTAGCCTTCGCTCGTCACGAGTCATGTGCATTTTATCTGTAGGCTAGACTCTCTACCCTCTAGTCCTAGCCGCTTTGATCCTATATTGATATAGTTAATGGACGAGATTGTTCGGAAATACCTTTTCAGTGATAGCAATTTTTGAGCTCATAAGGTTATACACAATTTAAGGAATCATATGGTGCCCAAGTGGGAGATTGTTGGATTTAATCTAATAAATCTATTTGTGGGCACATATGATTAATCAATGTGTATTGCTATCCTTCAGGATAACCCACTAAAGTGATCAATTAATTTGGGTTAATGGGTGTTTAAATAAGTCATGGGGTTATATGTGCAGATACCAGGTTGTAATTGTAATTTGATGAGGAGTCAAATTGTAAATGTACAACATCTATAAATAAGGGGTTATGGTCCCTAATCTAGGGTTACATTCTCTAATTCTCTTCACCCCCATCTAGAGAGAAATTCGGCTATAGAGAAACCCTAAGGGTTCGTGTGTGAACACATGGCGAAATTTAAGGAGGTGGTTACCTCAAATTTTGGTGAGGCTTGAAAGCTTCAAACCAACCTCGCGTTCGTTCTCAATTTTAACGAACCTCGCGTTCGTTCTTAAGGTGAGCCTCGCGCTCAGGATTAAGGTGAGCCTCGTGCTCAATTTAAACGAACTTCGCATTCGTTCTCAGGTGAGCATCGCGCTCAATTCAAGCTGAGCCTCGCGCTCAGTTCTCAGGTGAGCCTCGCGCTCAATTTAAACGAACTTCGCGTTCGTTCTCAGGTGAGCCTCGCGCTCAATTCAACTTGAGCCTCGCGCTCAGTTATCAGGTGAGCCTCGCGCTCAGTTATCAGGTGAGCCTCGCGCTCAGTTATCAGGTGAGCCTCGCGCTCAGTTCTTAGGTGAGCCTCGCGCTCAATTCAAGTCGAACTCCGCGTTCATCCTCAGGCGAGCCCTGTGCTCAATCCAAACGAACCTCGCGTTCGTTCTCAACTTGAACCTCGCGCTCATTTTTCAAACGAACCTCGCGTTCGTTCTCAAGTTGAACCCTGAACCCTGTGTTCGGTTTCAGTCGAACCTCGCGTTCAATCTTCAAACGAACCTCGCGTTCGTTCTCAAGTTGAACATCACAGACGAACCTCGCGTTCGTGCTTCAGTCGAGCCTCGCGTTCGAACTTCAGACGAACCTCGCGTTCGTACTTCAGTTGAACCTCGCGTTCATTTTTTTTAACGAACCTCGCGTTCGTTCCCAAGTTGAACCTCGCGTTCTTTTATCAAACGAACCTCGCGTTCGTTCATTTTCAGACGAACCTCGCGTTCGTGCTTAAGTGAGTCTCGTACTCAATACAGTCGAACCTCGCGTTCGAAGTCAAGCGAACTTCGTGTTCACGATGGTTAAGCCTCGGCTTTTCGTGGGTCCACTTTAGTATACTTAATTTATTCAATTAAGTTATGGGCCCTAATTAAGCTGTGAGACCCCAATTAAGTTTTTGGAAATTTAGTTGATTTAAATTAAATTTAAATCTAATTTGGTTTTTTAATCAATTATTTAATTCAAATATTATGACACTAAGGTATTAAGGTTGTCTCTCACTCTAATTGATTAATTGAAACAAAAAGTTACCAAAGTAACCTCTTTTGTGTAGATTGTTCATGAGGAATGTGAGATGTTTGTGTGTATGCTTTCGTGTAAACATTTAATCGGCCCAAAGGAAGGTTAATATTTATTTAGACTGTATACACATCTGCGATGATAAGCGTGTGACAATTATAAGGTTTACATGTGAATAATGAATCGATCCAAAGATAGTTTCATTATTTGACATGAGTTATTGTCAATGTTTGATCATTGCAACAAGGTATCACTTACAAGTTAATATTACTGTCCAAAGACTTGATATTAATGTTGTGCCGGTATCTTGGATGGGGATTGTCATTATTTGAATTTTATTGATTATGGTTATTGATGTGAGCATTCTTTTGTTTTATTTCAGCTAATGCATCTGCTGCAACAATTTCTGCTAACATCAACTCAATTCCCATGCTAAATGGGACAAACTTCAAGGTTTGGAAAGAGAACATATTAATTGTTCTTGGCTGCATGGATCTTGACTATGCATTAAGAACTGAACAACCCCAACCTCTCAATGCGGATAGCACTCCTGATGCAAAGAAGGAGCATGAGAAGTGGGAGCGTTCAAATCGCATGAGTCTTATGATCATTAAGCGCGGCGTTCCGGAAGCCTTCAGGGGCATAGAATCCGAAGGGATTACTAAGGCTAAAGATTTCCTTGCCGAAATTGAGAAGCGTTTTGCGAAAAACGATAAGGTAGAAACAAGCACGCTTTTAGCTCGCTTGATTTCAATGAAGTATAAGGGCAAAGGAAATATCAGGGAGTACATTATGGAAATGTCTCATATTGCTTCAAAGCTTAAGGCACTTAACCTCGATCTTTGTGATGAGTTATTAGTGCATCTGGTCTTGTTGTCTCTTCCTGCACAGTTCAATCAATTTAAGGTCAGTTATAACTGTCAAAAGGAGAAATGGACTCTAAATGAGCTCATTTCATACTGTGTGCAAGAAGAAGACAGGTTGAAGCAAGATAAGATAGAAAGTGCTCATTTGGCATATGCCTCTAAGGATAAGGGTAAGAAAAGGAAGAATGATAATGAAGCTGCTAAGGGTTCAGTTTAGAAGAAACAACATAAGGATAATCAGGGTTGTTTTTTCTGTAACAAGCCTGAACATGTAAAGAAGGACTGTACAAAATATCACGCCTGACGTGCTAATAAGGGTACGTTCCTTACTTTGGTCTGTTCTGAGGTTAATTTAGCTTCAGTACCTAGAAACACTTGGTGGTTAGACTCTGATGTTACTACTCACATAAGTGTTTCTATGTAGGGTTGCCTGAGCTACTGAAAGCTAAGTGATATTAAAAGACACATCTTTGTGGGCGACGGACAATCGGTAGATGTGGAAGCAATTGGGCACTTTAGGTTGTTGTTAGGAACTGGTTCTTATTTAGACTTGAAAGATACTTTTGTAGTACCATCTTTTAGACGGAATTTAATTTCTGTTTCTGTATTGGACAAATCAGGTTATTCTTGTTCATTTGGAAACAGTCAATTCAGTTTATCTTTTAATTCAAATATTGTGGGAAACGGTTACTTGAGTACTTATGACAACCAATATTTGCTTGATACAATTGCTTCTTATAATGAATCCTTGCATGTGGAATCACGTGGTACTAAGCGTAAATTAAATAAGGAAAATTCGGCGACATTATGGCATAAGCGCTTAGGTCATATCTCAAAAGGTAGAGTTGAGCGTCTTGTGTCTGATGGCATTTTGGATTCCCTTGATTTTTCGGACTTCGACGTATGTGTTGAATGTATCAAGGGAAAACAGACCAAAGTGAAAAGATTAGGTGCCAACAGATCTTCGGATGTCTTAGAATTGATACATACGGATATTTGTGGGCCATTCCCTACGGAATCCTGGAATGGTCTAATATTTTATATCATTCATAGACGATTACTCACGTTATGAGCACTTATATCTTATTCATGAAAAATCTGAGTCTCTGGACATGTTCAAAGCCTATAAAGCTAAAGTTGAGAATCAACTCAACAGAAGAATTAAAACCGTTAGATCTGATCGTGGTGGTGAGTACTACGGTAGATATGATGGTTCAAGTGAACAACGTCCAGGACCATTTGCTAGATACCTAGAGGAATACGGTATCGTCCCACAGTACACCATGCCGGGTTCACCTAGCATGAATGGTGTAGCTGAAAGACGAAACAAGACTCTTAAGGATATGGTAAGAAGTATGATTGCTCATTCTTCTTTACCAGAGTCTCTCTGGGGAGAAGCACTAAAGACAGCAGCTTACATTCTGAATAGAGTACCAAGTAAAGCAGTTGCTAAAACACCTTATGAGCTTTGGACTGGTCGAAAGCCCAGTTTAAAGCATTTACATATTTGGGGATATCCAGCTGAGGCAAGGCCTTATAGGCCAAATGAAAAGAAATTGGACTCCAAAACAGTTAGCAGCTACTTTATTGGGTACTCTGAACGCTCTAGGGGCTACAAGTTTTATGATCCCACACTAAGGAATATTTTTGAGACGGGAACAACAACATTCTTTGAGGATGTTAAGTTTGGGGGGAGAAATAATGTTAGAGACATTAGTTTTGAGGAGGAATTGGCTTCAGATTGAATCCATACAGTTACTTTTGACAATATTCAGGTTACTATACATGTTGTTACTCAAGAAGTAAATCAGGAACCTCAAGATGATAATGTTGAACAACTCCCTGTTCCAGAAGAACAAACTCAACAACCTCAAGAACCAGTGCCATTAAGGAGATCCACGAGAGAAAGGAGAAATGCTATTTCGGATGATTATATTGTATTTCTTTAAGAACATGAGGAAAGTAGTGGAATGTTGGAAGATGATCCAATCAACTTTTCTCAGGCCATGAAAAGTTCTAACTCTTAACAGTGGATTGATGCCAAGAATGAAGAGTACAAGTCTATGCAAGACAATAAGGTTTGAGAACTTGTCCCATTGTCAGAAGGTGCAAAACCAATTGGTTGTAAATGGATTTTTAAAACCAAGCGGGATGCAAATGGTAATGTGGAGAGGTATAAGGCACGTCTTGTGGCTAAAGGCTATACTCAAAAGGAAGGCATTGATTATACAGAGACTTTCTCTCCGGTTTCATCGAAAGACTCTTTCAGAATAATCATGGCACTTGTTGCTCATTATGATCTTGAGTTACATCAGATGGATGTTAAGACTGCATTTCTCAATGGAGACATTGATGAGATGATTTATATGGTGCAACCAGAAAACTTTGTGTCAGGAGACCCAAAGAATATGGTTTGCAAATTAAGGAAATCCATCTATGGACTCAAGCAAGCTCCTCGTCAATGGTATCATAAGTTTTAACAAATAATTATCTCGTTCGGTTTTGAGATGAACATTGTTGATGACGGTGTATATCACAAGTTCAGTGAGAGTAAGTATATCTTTCTGGTTCTGTATGTCGATGACATATTACTTGCCACTAATGATATAGGCATGCTGCACGAAACCAAGAGATTTCTATCAAAGAATTTTGAGATGAAAGATCTTGGGGACGCCTCTTTTATATTAGGGATCCAGATACATCGAGATCGCTCTCGGGGTATTCTTGGATTATCACAAAAGAGCTATATCGATAAGGTACTTAAAAGGTTTGGCATGCAAGATTGCAGACCAGGTGACACCCCTGTGGCTAAAGGAGACAAATTTAGTCTCAATCAGTGCCCTAAAGGTAACCTTGAAATTCAGGAAATACAGAAGATTCCTTATGTTTCGGTTGTAGGAAGTCTAATGTATGCTTAGGTATGTACGCGTCCGGATATTGCGTATATTGTTGGGATGCTAGGCAGATACTTAAGCAACCCTGGTATGGATCATTGGATAGCAGTCAAAAGGGTTATGAGGTATCTTCAGAAAACAAAAGATTACATGCTCACATACAGAAAATCAGAACAGCTGGAGGTCATTGGGTACTCTGATTCTGATTTTGTTGGATGCCAAGATAACAGAAAGTCTATATCAGGCTACATTTATATGTTAGCAGGAGGAGCTATATCATGGAAAAGTGTCAAACAAACACTTGTATCTTCCACCACTATGGCAGCAGAATTTGTAGCTTGTTATGAGGCATCCAATCAGGGAATATGGCTACGAAACTTTGTCACGGGACTGCGCATTTTGGAAAATATGGAAAGACCACTAAGGTTATATTGTGACAATAAATCTACAGTAATGTATTCCAATAACAACATGAGCTCAACTAAGTCAAAACATATTGACATTAAGTTCCTGGTTGTGAAAGAAATGGTACAGAGTGGACAGATATCCATAGAGCACATTGGGACAAACTCCATGATAGCTGATCCTCTTACTAAGGGATTACCACCCAAGGTCTTTCATGAGCACACTGCTCATATGGGTGTGATGTTATTTGAGGATATCATGATTTAGTGGGAGTTTGTAATTTTTTGGTGCTTTATGTTTGGTTGTATTGTCTGATCAGAATAAAGTATTCAGTTAAGACACTCTGTTACATTATGTTTGGTTTTGACCTCACTAAAGTAGGACCAGTTGAAAATAGACATATACTGATCATATTACATGTAATTTTTATGCTGTACATCCATGATTGATCTATGTCGTTTGATTGTATTGGTATATGTGACCATTGATGGGTCGAGTCACGATAAATGTGACGAAGGCCGCTTTGATTCCATATTGATATAGTCAATGGACGAGATTGTTCGAAAATACCTTTTCAGTGATAGCAATTTTTGAACTCATAAGGTTATACACAATTTAAGGAATCATATGGTGCCCAAGTGGGAGATTGTTGGATTTAATCTAATAAATCTATTTGTGGGCACATATGATTAATCAATGTGTATTGCTATCCTTCAGGATAACCCACTAAAGTGATCAATTTGCTATCAAAATAAACAATATTAGTTTAACTGAAAATAAATGAGTTATGAAAAATCAGGCCTGAACGGGGTGCAGTCGTGATACACTGCCCTAGAAGATAGAGGACCCGCCTGTCGCCCTGGCGTAGTTGATCCTCCCCCCTAGCGGTAAAAGCCCCCCGGAAACGGCCGGCCTCTCTACTCGGGCGCGAGTAGCAGAGCTTCTGCTCAGATGAAGATGATTGCCCAAAAATAATCCTCAAAATATGTAGCCGAAAATTTCTTAACAAAATATCTAACAGTCCCCCCCCAAAAGGCAATATTGACTGAAAATAATAAATCAATAAATAAATCACAAAATAAATATAGGTTGGGCAACCTTTCGTATCGTGAATTCGGGAGAGGTAGCTCTCGGCTTTGAACCTTTCCTTAGTGGGTTCATCGCCACCTGAGGGACATAATGGACTAGGCCTTGAATTAGGCCCCTTTAATCAGGTATTGATGAAAACACACACAATACGCTTCATCTATTGAGCAAAGCGGGTTGAGCGTTAAAGGCCATGCTCACAAAAAACCGACTCATGAGAGTTTCTAGGGGTCAGCCCTGTCCCCCCCAACCGCGGCCATCACGGTTCCTCTCACGTAGGTAAGTCCTCAAAGGGTACTACAGCTGTTTATTTAATACCCCCCACAATACACGCGTTGGACTTATTAAGAGTAAAACTCAGCCTAGCCAGCTGTATCATAAGAGCATCGTCACCATAGAGAAGGGGTAGTAGCAAATGCTACATAATGATATATAAATATATCTAGGTCGATGCTCCACACGAGAGTCACTTGTCCAGCTTGTTTCTACCACATTGAACCGACATTGGGACTACGTCTCCAAATAAGGGTTGGGTTGCCGCTGTCAGTGACCTCATTTATGGGCTTAACCCCATCTCCCTCGATGAATCCAGAACCACACTCCTGGATAATCCCTTAGTCAAAGGGTCAGCAAGATTTTTCTCAGACTTTACAAAGTCCAAGATCACAACTTTGCCTAATAGGCGTTGTACAGACTTATATCTTATTTGAATATGTCTGTTATGTTTTTTATTTACATGTACTTGCTTTAGAAGCTCTATGGTAGATCTAGAATCAGAGTGAATGGAAATAGGAGGAGAGGGTTTAGGGACCAAAGGAAGTTCAGATAGAAGATCTTTTAACCATTCGGCTTCTGTGCAAGTAGTATCAAGAGCAATTAGCTCAGATTCCATGGTGCTCCTGGCAATTATTGTTTGCTTACATGATTTCCAGGATACAGCAGCACCACCAAAAAGAAATACATATCCAGATGTAGACTTTACACTGTTGGAATCCGTGACCCAATTGGCGTCACTATACCCTTCTATAGCATCAGGGTAACCAGTGTAAGTCAAGCAATAGTCAATTGTGCCTTTTAGATATTTGAATACTCTTTCTAAGGCAGACCAATGATCTTTGCTAGGGTTGCTAGTATACCGACTCAGTCTCCCTACAGCATAAGCTATATCAGGTCTGGTTCGGTTGGATATGTAAAGAAGAGATCCAATCATCTGAGAATATTTTAGTTGGGAGACAGGTTCACCTTCATTCTTCTTCAAAGGTATAGAAGAATCATAAGGTGTGGAAACAGGTTTAGAGTTATGAAAGTTGAATTTGATTAGCATTTTATCAATGCTATGGGAAAGACTCAAAGATATTCCTCTAGTGTCTCTAGAGATTTTCATTCCAAGTATCATGTCTGCAAGACCTAAGTCTTTCATATCAAAATTTTTTGGAAAGATAATCCTTTACCTTTGAAATTAATTCAAGTGTTGTTCCAAAGATAAGGATATCATCAACATAGAGACAGAGAATGACATAGTCATTGTTTATCACTTTAGAATAGACACATTTATCGTATTCATTCACAGTGAAGCCATATTGTGCAATGACGTTGTCAAATTTCTGGTGCCATTGTTTAGGAGCTTGTTTAAGACCATACAAAGATTTAACAAGCTTACAGACTTTGTTTTCCTGACCCTTGGCAATGAGGCCTTCAGGTTGGTGCATATAGATTTCTTCATCTAAATCACCATTCAGGAAAGCAGTCTTGACATCCATCTGATGTATGATAAGCTTATGGATAGCAGCAAAGGCTAGTAATACTCGGATAGTTGATATTCGGGCTACAGGAGAATATGTATCAAAATAATCAATGCCCTTTTGTTGAGTAAAGCCTTTAGCTACTAATCTAGCTTTAAATTTATCTATGGAACCATCAGCTCTGAGTTTCTTCTTGAATATCCACTTACAACCAATAGGTTTACAACCTGGAGGTAAGTCGGTGAGTATCCAAGTATGGTTTTCCATGATAGATTTAATTTCATTATCAATGGCTTCTTTCCAGAAAGGAGATTCAGGTGAATCCATTGCTTCTTGGAATGAGCTTGGATCACCTTCAACAAGAAAGGTAAGGAAGTCTTCTCCAAAATTCTTTTCGATTCTACCTCTTTTGCTTCTTCGAGGTTCAATATCAAGAGGTTGAAAAGAACTGGAAGATGGAAGATCAGAAGGAATGGATGATCTGGGATTTTCTGAGATTTTAGATTTGAAAGGAAAGATGTTTTCAAAGTAGACTGCATCTCTTGCTTCAATGATGGTATTGTTGGATATGTCACTGATTTCAGATTTGATGACTAAAAATCTGTTAACATTGCTATCAAGTGCATATCCAATAAAAGCAGCATCTACAGTCTTAGAACCAATTTTTCTCTTCTTAGGTTCGGGAATAGCTACTTTAGCCAAGCAACCCCAAACCCGGAAGAAATTTAGATTAGGAGATCTCCCCTTCCAATATTCATAAGGAGTTGTATCGGAATATTTCTGGGGAATCCTATTGAGAATGAAGCAAGCAGAAAGAAGAGCTTCACCCCAGAGATTTTCAGGTGCTCCTGAACTGAGTAACATACAGTTCACCATGTCCATTAGGGTTCTATTCTTTCGTTCAGCTACCCCGTTAGACTGTGGTGTATAGGGAGCAGTAACCTCATGAATAATACCGTGTTCTTGGCAATATTCAGTCATATGATTTGAGGTATACTCCCCCCCACGATCAGATCTTAGAATCTTGATCTTCCTGTCAAGTTGGTTCTCAGATTCAGCTTTGAACACCTTAAACCTATCTAAGACTTCATCTTTAGTTTTGAGAAGATAGGTGTAACAATATCTGGAGTGATCGTCTATAAAAGTCACAAAATATCTCCTACCCCCTCGGGTGAGAACTCGGTTAGAGTCACACACATCACTATGAATTAATTCGAGGGGTTCAGAGTTTCTAGTTATAGACTTGAAGGGTTTTTTAGTGTGTTTCCCTTGAACACAGATTTCACATTTAGATGAGGGATCATGAGAAGATTTAGGAATGAGGTTTAATTTACTCATTCTCTGCAAGGTTTGGAAATTAACATGTCCAAGTCGTCCATGCCAAACATCACAAGACTCAACAATTTGAATAACAGAAGACTCAGAAATTTCATTAGAACTGGAATTGATTACATTGAGTTTGAAAAGGCCATTACAGATAAAACCTTTTCCTATGAAAACATTACTCTTTGTAATCACAAATTTATTGGATTCTTTTACAATCCTATAACCAGCTCTAAGAAGAAGAGATTCACTAATCAGATTGCGACGGAGAGAAGGAACATGATAAACACCTTGCAGATGAAGAGATTTTCCAGAAGTCATGGAAAGCTCTATACTTTCACTTCCTATTATTGATTTAGTGGAGTCATCTGCTAAGCTTATGCTTCCTCCACGTGATTCCTGATAATTTGAAAACCAAGAGCGGTCATTACAGACGTGGATATTTGCTCCGGAATCCAAATACCAATCAGTGGAAGAAGTTAGAGAATTTACAAGATGAGATGAAGAGGCTAACCTGAAGGAGGTTGGATTCATTTCAATCATATTAACTTTGTTGGATCCATTTCCTTTAGGGGCAGGTTTGGCCGGTTCCTTCTTCCGAAAGAAACAGTTGTGAGCCATGTGGTTGGTTCTACCACAGACAAAGCAGAACTTCTCATCAGACTTATGGCTGGAAGAATTGGGATTTGGTTTGAAGGAGGATTTGTTGAAAGATTGTTGATTTTTCTTGAATTTCTTCCCTTTGGGTTTGAAATTCTTAGATTTAGGCTTATCCTCTACCAAGTTTACTTTAGCTTTTGTTTCATTCTTGGTATTGGAATTTTGCCTATGCTGGTCTTCAATACGAATAGCCTTGAGGGCTTCAGTTAAGGTTAGATCTCCTTGCTTGTGTCGGAGATCTCCAGCAAATCTAGACCAGGAGGGAGGAAGTTTATCAATCAAACAGGAAACTTTATAATCGTCAGTAAAAGTGTTTCCTTTTGATTGGAGATGACGGAGGAAATCTAGGAATTCATGAATTTGTTCATTAATGGGCTTGTCATCAACCATTGTGAACTTATTGAAAGAGGAGGAGGTGAAACGCAGAATTCCGGCATCATCATAGCCATATTCTGCTTCAAGAGCATTCCATAGTTCTTTTGCACTTTTGAACTCATAATATATGTCATAAAGGTTGTCCGCAAGTGCACTAAGGATCCTATGACAACAATGATAGTTGATTTCTTCTGGTTTCATAGAGCTAGAAAAGGAGCTAGCACCAGAACCAGAAGTGGAAGGAGCAGGTTGAGCAGGATCAGGAGTCAAAGGTTGAGAACCACTAGTAGATGACTCAGAAGTGTCAATAGCAGATAAAAGACCTAAGGTAGTAAGCCAGTATTTCATCTGATTAGCCCACCGTTTATAGTTAACACCGGTGAACTTCTCAGGTTTGACACTTTTTGAATGATCAGGAATTGCCATAAGTCCAATTTAAGTTTACTAGTCTAGGTAGATGTAATCTGATATAAAAAGGATTTTGTCAATATTACTAGACCAGAAACTTAATTAAACCTGCTCTTAACCAAAAACTCTAAAAGTGAAAAGATTAAAGTTTTACTCGGGTAGTTTGGCCAGGTAAGGATAGTACTAGAGGTTGATCAATGATCGATTAAGTACCTCGTTTCTTGCAGAGCGCTTTATGCAACCCTTAAACCTTTCCTTAGACACCAACTAATCCAAGAAAACTTGAACCGGTTCACTTAAAGATTTTTTTTTTATTTTTTATTTTATTTTTTTTTTTTTATGACAGATACTGAATATGAAAATTGACAGATATAAAATTCAGTACTATTGCAGTAAAATAATTTGTTAACTACTTAGATGCAAAAGGTTAACAAATTAAAACAGTTAAACAAATATGAAATTCGGGTGAACAGTAACAAATTTTTTTTTTTTAATATATATTTATTTTCAGATTTAAATTAACAGCAATAAATTATCTATCTTCTAGATTGCTATCAAAATAAACAATATTAGTTTAACTGAAAATAAATGAGTTATGAAAAATCAGGCCTGAACGGGGTGCAGTCGTGATACACTGCCCTAGAAGATAGAGGACCCGCCTGTCGCCCTGGCGTAGTTGATCCTCCCCCCTAGCGGTAAAAGCCCCCCGGAAACGGCCGGCCTCTCTACTCGGGCGCGAGTAGCAGAGCTTCTGCTCAGATGAAGATGTTGCCCAATAAAATAATCCGCAAAAATATGTAGCCAAATATCTGAGAGTAGAAGGAGGAAGAGAGCTATGAAATTCTTTGTGAATTTCTGTGTGTTTTCCCGAATGAACTCTGCCTCCTTATATAGCCTCATGAACCAGTAACCGATGCTGAATCTCCTCGTCCGTTGGGCGTAAATCACGCTACCGTTACATAATAAATGCTGCCGTTACAAAAAATAAAAGCTGGAGAAGCAAAACCCGAGTGCGGTGCGGCGTGGCGCGCGCGTCGAGTCGTGGTGTGGCGAGGCGAGGCGTGGCGTGCGTGCGCGCGCGCGTGTGTGGAGAAAGAGCACAAACACTAGTAGGCCCAAAACATTACTCAAAGCCCATTAGGAAGTGAACCATTATAAACCACTTGAACTTCTCTTCAACTTCCAATGTGGGACTATTCACAAGGCAAAATTGCCTTTTCCTTAAGAAAATGCTAACACAATTAATTTGGGTTAATGGGTGTTTAAATAAGTCATGGGGTTATATGTGCAGATACCAGGTTGTAATTGTGATTTGATGAGGGGCCAAATTGTAAATGTACAACATCTATAAATAAGGGGTTATGGTCCCTAATCTAGGGTTACATTCTCTAATTCTCTTCACCCCCATCTAGAGAGAAATTTGGCTAGAGAAACCCTAAGGTTAGAAGATCCAAAACTCATCTCAAGTTTCATCTATAGATTCAGGTATAAGCTTCCGCTCTTTTGATTCTTGTTAATCTTTTAGAATTAATCATGACTTTATGATTTTAGATCTCAAGTTTTTATTAGATCTAACACCTGCAACATTACTCTTACATTAATGAAAAATAGTTTAAGAGGCAACTCTCCGTGACTCATCCAAACATTCACCCTCTCTTTTTACAATAAAAAAACAAGATCTATCCATCGAACCATATTATCTCTGTTGAGTTTATGGGTGATAAACTAACTTTAGTGCCATGCATGAACATCAATATGCTAGTGAAGTGAGATCATGATTGATAATCTAAATTTTAGAAAGCAAGTCAAAAAGGAGAAACAATTGGGGGAGTGGACGCTTGAGGTTATCTTTTCTCTAGCTACTTTATTTTGGTTACGTACATAGAGAAAAGAGTGGATAGGAAATGTTGTAGACAAATAGATAGATGAGAGGCCATTACTTGGTACATTTATTGCATACTTTATGGATTTGCTTGTCCTCTTGTATATATTCGTGTATGTACACGGGATGTAACAAGACTGAACATGATCTTTTCATTACCTTGCTTTTGCAGCGGTACGGCAGCATCATTTAGGATAAAATGATCATTCCCCTTTAAAAGTATTGATAAATTCTTAAATTGCACTTTAAAGTATCAGTTTGTCTATTTTCCCTCTTAGATTATGCGTGTGTGCCCAATGTGATCATTTTGTGAGCCGACAACCAAATATTTAACAAATTAATGATGTGATGGTGTTTTTTTTGCAATCCAAAAAATGAATTTTTAATTCATGAAAAGCATTTGAGGACGAAGAGTCTTGGGAGAAAGTAGTTAATTTTTTTTTTGTTTGGAGGAAAAATAGATAACCTGATAAAAACCCACGAAGAAATGAAAAACACAATTATGTTATTAATCTGTTAAATATTTGACCGTTGACTCACAAAATGATCACATTGAAACCGTGAACATATTTGAGGGGCACAATGGGTAAACTGATACTTTATAGGCAACTTGAGAGTTCACTAGTACTTTAAGAAGGAAATGATCATATTATCCTATCATTTAGTCAAGGGGTACTGCGGGTAGTTTGGTCATCAAGTTTTACTTGTTTTGTAATTTGCTAGAGTAACCTAGGCTTATTGGTAGAGCAATATTTGCACCAATTGCGGTTATCTTTTTCTACCCTCGGAACACATACAAAGTGAAATAGTCACCACATATATATGAATTAACTCTATGACTAATTAAGAAATATTGATTAATAAAATGAAGAAGCCACTAATTAACCTCACATTTCAGGCACATAAGCATTATAGTATGAAATTATAACGTCCAATTATTACCACAATTTTAGAATTTTGATGCAATGGAATATATTTTAAAATGCTCCAAAAACAATCAAAATTCATAACTCATCAAACAAGCATAAAGTATTGCAACATAAAACATTCTAAGTCTGGGTCTAATTGTTGGCTTTGTGTGTGTGTGTGTTTTCACCCTATTTCCTGTGATTTCGATCCATGCGGTTCGATTGATTTAAGTTCTATCATTATTACAAGGTCGGTCCTAGCTATCAAGATGAGAAGTTTGTCCCCTATTCAAATTAGGTGAAATTAATTAAGGAAGATATCATAGAATTGATTTGAGTTATGTATAAAAGATCCCCTATATATTATTATAAACCAGGGTTAACGTTAGAGAATTAATGATTGTCGAGATTTGGACCAGGAAGATAGAAGGAAATCTAATTCTTCCCATATAATCTGTGTGATCATTAATCTTCTATTTCTTTCATTTCAAGGATAAATCCCGGCACCAACGACAGAGAATTTAAGATCATGTTTTTCGGTGTATCATTGTTTTTTAGATGAAGCTTTTTTCTTTTGGGTGCATGCATCATGTAACTGATGATATTATTCAGTCTTGAGGTCCCACAAGAAAGCATGCATCAAGTTCTACATAGTATCTAATGATGGCATTGTGAAGTATTGAATATACCTCATTTAAGCTCTCGTATGCGTTTACTCCTTAGGTGCACAATCAAGACCAAGGCATGCATGCATGCCTTTAAATTAACCATTCAAGCAACTCTGGCTCGAACTTTTTTCCTCGGTCGCCATCTCTTTTGTGTTTGTTGATCGATCAGTTACCCGGGTCACGTTAGGGGTTTGGGTTTGTTCTTGTTAGAAAATAGGAGATTCCTTGCTTTTTAAATCTCCCAAAAGTGTGTACTCTAATCTAGCAAGCGTGAATACTGCTTCCCTTTGTACGTAGAGGATGGAGTTATGGAGGTCCTCATACAGGCCTTGGTCATCGTCTGTAGAACAAACTTGAGGGATTAAGACTTATAGTTCTATATTCTAATATGTTTTTGCATGTTTAATTTTCCTTTTTATTGTCCAGAAACTCTATCCACATAGCAATATCATTTTTTTATGGATCCGGTTTAAATTTGTGCTAGTAGAATTTGAACTAGATTACTCTGATACTGTTCTAAATGATCCTGTCACTACACCAAAACTCTGATGTTATGTTCATATTTGAGGGTTATAATTTAACAGTCTAACATACACCAGCATGTTGAGATTTATAGTTTAATATTCTAATGCTCATATGCGCTCATAAATTTGATTGTTTTCCATGCACTAAGTAGTAAGTGTTGATGTTGTCTATCAAACAGGAGGTTTATTTGTGGATTAAAGTAGATCTAGGGTCCTCAAACTCCTTCAGATGACTGGCTCTATAGGTCGATGTTCTTCCCTGCACATGAAGAACTTGTGAGAGGCTGGAGTTGGGTTCTTCGGTTATTCCTCCAACGATCAAGTCAGTATATGAACTTGAGTGGGAAAATATGAGATGGTGAAAAAAAATCTCAAAATCGTGTGGAAGACCCAGAGAGTTACCTTGAGTGCTTCATTTTTATGGAGGATCAAAAAGGCAGATAGGTAACTTGAGTCGAGTCCAGGCAGATAGCTGACTCAGCAGACAGCTGATAGGTGTCGGCTGCTGCGAAGATGGGTCATTCAGGTGGCTAGTGCAAAGCGACATGTAGCTATTGAAATGTGACATCAGTTGCTTGGTGCTGATAAAGACTTTTGGGGCTGAAGCAATGATGATTTTTGACCATGTATTTACTGTGACGGTGACCGGCTATTGGCGGGGGCTCGAGGAAGACCACATTTCGACTCGGCTGGCAAGAAGGGACGAGTTGGGCTGCTTGTTGAGAAAGGACAACCTCTTGCGAGAATAGAAAAAAGTATCGCCTCTTTAGTCGACTGGTGGAGGGCCGACTAACATTGCCTTTTTACTCGGCTACACGAGTTGCCGGTTGAAACAGTAGTTTCCGGCTGAAACAGTAGGCTTAGGATCAATATGGTGGGTAGGCGACAGGTGCCACCTTTTTAGCCGGGCTCAAGAGTTGTTTGTTGAGATAGTGGGCCGAGTGTGGAGGCTTGTGGGCTCGATCTAATAGGTAGGTTGGCAAATACCACATTTCGAGTCGGCCATGTAAGTTGTTAGTTTATGGAGTTGGCCGCAATAGTAGTTCGAGTCATCTTGACTCTGATCATGTCTGATCTGGGGTGGAGTGAGATATTGTAGGCTGTCTAAAAATTACTACAGATAGCTCATCCTTATAAAACACTGATAATGAAAGTTATAACCTGTCAACTTTCACAACAATAGGTGAATGTTACAATTTGATGATTTTTGCGACAACCGATGAAAGTTCCAACCTGATGACTTTCACAACAGCATACGAGAGTTACAAATTGACAACTCTTACATTTCAAAGAACCAAATGTAAGGATTACAAGATGACGATCCTTGCAACACTCAAAGAAAGAGATTACAATTGACGATCTCTTCAAAGACCAAACGCGAGGCTCACCTCCGCGTTTCAAACTTCAAACGTTGAGCTCACCTCCGTATTGCTAAACTTCAAATGTGAGGCTCACATCTGCGTTCCCAAACTTCAAACGTGAGGCTCACCTTCGCGTTTTAAAGACCAAACGCGAGGCTCACCTCTGCGTTTTAAGAGCTAAAACGCGAGGCTCACCTCTCGTTTTATAAGCTAAACGGGAGGGTTTCTCTAGAACGTGAACCTCGGTTTTGCCTGGTTGAAACACGATTTGAACGGTTTCAAAACCGTTTTGCACGTAATGGGGCCATTAAGCCCCATTATGGAGCGAATTAAGGGATCAGTTACACCTCTTTAACCCTATAAATAGATGGGTTTACAGCTAAAACGGGGTTGACTTGAGTTAACTTGGTTGGAGCTTATTTAAGGTATTTGTTGGGAGCTTTTACCTTGGCTTTTGAACCGTTCTTGGTTGAAGAACTTTTAAATAGGCTGTTTAGCTTATTTCAAGGAAAAGGGATTAAATTCCTTTATGAAATTAACTATTTTACGGAGTTTTAAACTCGTTTAGAGTCTTAAACTTGCCTCGCAAGTTCTTCCCGGCATTAAGTCAAGAGCAATAGACAACGTTCTACGAAGCGAGGTGCTCGGATCGTCAACGAGATACAAGATTCAAGCTCTCATCACCACCAAGAATAACCCGATTTTAAACAAATTAAGGAATGATCTTCGTCGATTCCTTCTATCTTTTGTAAATCGGGAAACTGACAAGAAAAATTGTAATTTCTTTTTCTATGTCAGTTAGAGAGAGATTGTAAAGAGAGATTGTATTTATTCTTTTCTTAAGTTAGTTAAGGAGAATTAATAACATTTCTTCTCAGTTTTCTCTAATTTTTCCCGCAAACAAAACACGTGCCGACGACCCAAGAAAAATTAACGCTTATTTATTTGAAGGCTATAACAGTAAGGATCTAGTCCATACAAGCTAGGTTACCAACATTTTCGTACCTTTTTATTTTCGCTAAAAGCATGTTGATATACTTTTAAGAACTTTTAGTAGGAGCTAACTAATTCACAACCAGGTAAAGTCATAAAAGCTTAATGTTGTATAAAGATGTAATGCTCACAATTCAAGTGATTTTACACAGACCCTTCCAAACTAGCAGCAAGTAAGAGTTCGAAAGGTTTTTGCTACCGATTGCTTTATATTAAAGGCAATTGATAAGGAGGAGGGGGAAAGAAAAACTCACCTATTCAATTTCATTAAATTCATTTTATTTTTATTCTGGGATTGGTTACAAACATTTGCTATTCACATCAAGGAACAGGAAACGCATCAACTGGCGAAATTAAGAGCCCACGGTGAATTTATCCTAGGCCTAAAAATCTGCCGAACTTAATCCCACATGCAGCGGAGAGAGTCCAGCATTTATGGGTCATGCGATCCTCAGCCCAACCTCACGTGGTCAACATCCAATCAATCCTCAGCAATTCAATCAGAGGAGAGAGAAAATCTCAGAGACGGGAGAGAGAGAGAGAGAGAGAGAGGGAGGGGAAGAAAACACAGAAGCAGAGTAGAGAGAGAGAAAACAGAGCAGAGAAAGATACTCTTACAACCGAATCCACATCACCCTCTCATCCTCGCCAAAATGAACCCTCCCGTCTTTTTTTTTTTTTTTGCCCTTTCATTATTACCAACATCACCCTTTTACTGACCATCAAAGTCCAAATCTTAAAAAAGGTTTTTTCTTTCCCCCGTAGCCGGCCCCTCATATCTTTAAAATTGCCCAAGTACCCATTAACCCTAAGATTGTTGCGGATTAGCCCCTCGTTGACTAAAGTACCACCCTGAACTCGTGTTTTCCCTCCAAAACCCTTATTACATGAGCGGAGGAGCAGGATGGGCAAATTCGCGAGGCCCTTCAGAACTTGAGGGTCTCAGATGGAAACTAGTGCGGATTTGATGACCAAGATCTAAAGAACTCTTAAAATAAAATAAAGTTGCAACACAGTAGCTCAGTGTATCAGAGCCCCACACCTATCCGTGCCTTCAATCCGCCCTCCACTCACTCCATTTTATAATTTCCAATCATTATTTTATTTTCCCTCACACTAGACAGCAGGTTATGGCACAGATAGAGGGGAGAGGCAGGTAAATAAATTAATACTTTTATTTTTAATTTTCTGTACAGTACACCGGGGGTGAAGAATTTTTTTTTTTTGCAGAAAAACCCCCGTAAACCCATACTTTATTTAATCTCCCCACCCCCCCGCTCTCCTGCTACTTCAATCAAAAAGCTACGAGCTCTCTCACTCTCCAATCTCAAACCTCCCATGAGAGAGGAGGGAGGAAGGGCCATGAGCGAGGAAGAAGACGACGAAATGCCGGCGGCCTATGGCGAGCGCGTGGGCCCCCGGATCTCGGGTCGAACCCAGGGATCTCGCCCCCCCGCCGTTCGGATCAGGTGTGCTTGATTAACGTCCTCGAAAACGTGCTGAAGTTCTGACTTGCCGGCGGGATGCGCAACGCGGCGTCGCTCGTGTGCAGCCTTGCTGTTCAAGGCCGAGGGCCCAGACCCGGCGGGAGCTCTTCATCGGCAACTGCTACTTCGACCGCGTGGCGATCCGCACGTGCTGGCCGCAGAGGTTCCCGCACGTGCGGTCCCTGGTCCTGAAGGGGAAGCCGAGGTTCGCTGACTTCAACCTGGTGCCTTTCGACTGGGGAGCTCATCCGACGCCTTGGATCTCGGCTTTTTCGGCGAGCTACCGGTTTTTGGAGAAGCTCTTCTTGAAGCGGATGAGCGTCTCGAACGATGATTTGAATTTGATTGGCTGTTCGCTTCCTGGATTAAAAGAGCTCTCGATCGTCAACTCTGATGGGTTTAGTACCGAGGGGCTTGCTATTATTGCTGAAAAGTGCAGGTTAGGGTTCAATTTCTGATCTTTTTTTTTCAAAAACCCTAAAATTTTGATTCTGACTGATTCGGTTTGGGTTTTAGGCAGCTGAGAGTGCTGGATCTGATTGAG
This sequence comes from Asparagus officinalis, assembly GCF_001876935.1. Taxonomy (NCBI): domain Eukaryota; kingdom Viridiplantae; phylum Streptophyta; class Magnoliopsida; order Asparagales; family Asparagaceae; genus Asparagus; species Asparagus officinalis. The sequence goes on from NC_033796.1 coordinate 7,546,670, forward strand.
GCTTATCTGGACGAGGTTGAAGACGAATGGACGGATTGGGTCTCCAAATTCCCCCAATCTGGGACTTGCTTGGAATCGCTTGTGTTTGAATGCATCAGCGGGCCTTTCAATTTCGAAGCCCTAGAATCTCTGGTTGCTCGGTCGCCCAACCTCCGGCAGCTGAGGGTGCATCAGGACTTGACCGCTGCTCAGTTGCAGAGGCTGATGGCACGCGCCCCTCAGCTGACTCAATTGGGCACTGGCTCTTTCAGATCCATGGCTGATGTTGGAATTGCTCCCGTGGGTGCTGCTGATAATGAAGTTGAGGGTTTGGCGTCGGCTTTCGCTTCGTCCAGGTCCATCGTCTCCCTATCGGGCTTTCGGGACTTGTCGCCGGAGCTCCTCCCTGCCATTTATCCGGTCTGCGCTAATCTCATATCGCTCAACTTTAGCTTTGCTAACATCGACACTGAGCAGCTGCGACCAGTCATTCTCCATTGCCACAACCTGCAGAAATTCTGGGTATTGAATCTAAGAACCTGTTGACTTGTCCCCATTTTGTGAATTTTGTTAATTGGGTGTGTTTAAATTTTAGGTTCTTGATACCGTTTGTGATGAGGGGCTTCAAATGGTGGCCTCTGCTTGCAAGGATTTGAGAGAGCTCAGAGTATTTCCCATAGATGCAAGGGAGGATGCGGAGGGTCTCGTTTCTGATGTTGGCTTGACTGCAATCGCCGAGGGTTGCCCTAAGCTTCGATCCATTCTCTATTTCTGCCAGAAAATGACCAATGCTGCTGTGACTTCAATGTCTAGGAATTGCCCTGATCTTGCAGTTTTTCGACTCTGTATAATGGGTCGTCATCGCCCTGATCACATCACCGGTGACCCTATGGATGAGGGTTTCGGTGCCATTGTCATCAACTGCAACAAACTCACTAGGCTTGCTGTCTCTGGTCTGCTCACTGATAAAGCCTTTGAATACATTGGAAAGTATGGGAAGTTAGTGAGGACTCTTTCGGTTGCTTTTTCTGGAAATACTGATTTATCCCTACAATATGTGCTCCAAGGATGCCCTAAATTGATTAAGCTTGAGATTCGGGATAGCCCTTTTGGTGATTTGGGTTTGCTCTCCGGGCTTAACCATTACTATAACATGAGGTTTCTTTGGATGTCTTCGTGTAGGCTAACTCTGAGGGGTTGCAAAGAAGTAGCCGAGAGGTTGCCTAGAATGGTGGTGGAAGTGATCAGAGATCATCGCGAGGATAAAGATGATGAAATTGTGGGGAAATTATATATGTACCGGTCTCTTGCTGGACCTAGGAATGATGCCCCGCCTTTTGTGAAGATATTGTAGGTTAATTTACTCGTGGGTTCCTTAAAGGGAGAGATTCTAATGGGGTTTTCACTGCCCATTAGATTGCTCAACGAAGGGAACATAGGTTGTTGAATTATTTCCATTCACTATTAGTTTCCCTTTGTGCTCATTCGATTGGAGAGGTATTTTTTTACCAATGAATGAATTCAAATTGAGCTAAGTTCTGTGATCGATGAATGGATTCAAATGGAGCTCAAAGTATGGGGAAATTACTGCAAATGCTGCGTCAGTTGGTTTTATACACATACTCCTGTAACATGAAGATGATGATGATGATGACGATGACGATGAATCTTGCTGCAACACAATGATCCCTGAACAAAGGATGGTGCCAATGGATTCTTTTCTTTGAATTCGAGAATTGAGCTCCAACGGCGAGGTGAAATATTAAAAACCCTGAAATTTTTCTTAGTTATGTCTCATGTAGCAGTCTCTGTTAAGTGGTCGGTCCAAGAGTTTAGTTAGTCTTCTTTCTTAGAATGCTTCTTCTTCTTAGTTCTATTTGATATTTGATATGCTTCTGTTATCGTTTGATCCATATATGATGTGGCTGAGGACAAACATTTTCTGTAGGAATTGTAAGGGAGTTTGTTATTCATTATCTTTCCATCTTCAGAGAATTGTTTCATTTGTAGCAATTACTTGATGAGCTGAAAACTAGAAATTAGCAAACATTTCCTCTCCTATTAAGTTTTCATCTAACCATCAATTGTACGATATATAGTGCAAACCCCTATGAGGAGGAATGCGATTATGCATCATGTTTGTCTCATTGTCCAACTCCACTTCCGCAAGAGAGCAAAACTTCCAGTTATTTGGTTCATTTGAAAATTATGGATGTGCTGTGTCCTGGAGAATGCACTGATTGATTTCTGTGCAATTTGTTCAAAAGGCTGACTAGTTTTGAAACTTTTTGGATTGTTTTTGGTTCACATATGATAGCATCTGTCACAGGGAGTCTTGTATCTGTTTCTGATATTTCCTCTTCAGAGAACTATTTGATTGCCACGATGACACAATGCTATTAGACTATTAGCCCCCCATTCAATTATACATGCTTAAACCTAAGCCCCTTCTAGATTTGTAGCTCTCCTCCATTGAATTTGAGAGAGGGTCAACAAAAGGGTAGGTCCTGGTCCACACTAAAGAAAGAAACAGTTCATTGATGGGGTCAGCCTCTATCATCAGATTAGTGCACCTTTTTTCCTCTCCTTGGAGGTTTTTTGGTGGGCAGGTGAGTGGCACCTATCAATCTCCTTCTGGCCCTTCAGAGCATAAATGGACCAAACCCTCTCCTCTGTTTTTGGCTTATGTCTGCAATAAAACCCACAAATAAAATAACTAATACAACATTAGCTTTCATGTGATTAAATTTTTTTTTAAAAAAGGTTTAGGTAATTACAAGCCTTAAACCTTTTTCGAGTACTGATCCAGCTTCATTATAAAATTAGAGGGGGGGTTGGAATCTTAGTGTTTAATTAATTCGAGGTTACAGCACATTACACCATCTTTCGATAAAAAATAACGGGGTCCGGCTTTATTACGATCTGGAGGGATATGATTAAACTAAAAGGCTCTAGATCTTGACAATGCTTGTTGCCAACATGGTTTGTCGAAGAATAGTTTTCGACTGATGAATGTGAGGAGAGCTGGCTGCCCTGGCTGCCATTGCTTTTTGGGGGATGGTTATACATAAATTGCACACTGCCCAATTTATGTATACTTACCCTTCAACTAGTTTATCAGCACCTGTTACCTCTGAGGTTGATATCTACTCTTCTATACTCTTCGGAGGATCCAAAGAATCATAGTTAATGCTACAGTAAATGTTATATTAAATACTGTAGCATAATTAGTAAATCGGATTGGCCCTCCGCACTTGAAGCTACTGTTTATGTCGTAGTAATTTACTGTAGCATAAACAATGAATCAGATCTGGGACTCTGTACTTGAAGCTACCATTTATTCTACAGTAATTTACTGTATTATAAACAGTGAAGCAAATTAAATGTATTAAAACATTGATTCTCCTTCAAGTATAGAGGAGATGATATGAATTCTAAATCAAATGTATTAAAACTTGGATCATTCTTTGAGTATGTATGAGTAGATATGATTTCTAATTTTAAGCGCACAATAATTAAATCAAATGTTTAAAACTTAGAGGAAGGCACGTCTAAAATGCGATGCTTAAAAAAAAAAATAGGGGACCGTGCTTTGCACGCGGTGCACGCTAGTTTTGTGAAGGACAAATTGCAGAGAGCTCCCTTTTTCCACAAAATCAAAGTGTTGCTTGTTTAGGTAACCTCAATAGTAGGATGAAAATAATGATGGTTCATATAGAGTCTATTTCAACTATTAACTTCCCTTCAACTTTTTTTTAAATGTTTTTTTAAGCAATTTTTGTTCTCTGCAAAGCAACGGGTATTAAAAATTTAGAAAATGTTTATGCATCCATGCTTTCTAAGGAATGACAGAAAGTTGCTTAAGTAGCTGTTATCACCAAGTGGTATTATTTAAATCCTAGATTAACAAGATGCTGATCTACCCAGTCCCAGGAGTATGACTATATAAAGTGCACGTGATAAACCAAATAATGGGAGAGCAAGGAAATTATATGATAGTGGAAGTTGACACCAAACAAAGTTAAGCTAATAATAGTTAAGAGGATCTTCATTCAAACTCCAAAAGGAACCCGAAATGCCTCTTAGTAGCAACGAACTTTTACCTGTAGCTCGTTAGAGGAAGGATCCTTTTTGGAGAGGAAAAAAGATGTAGCTTTTTGAATAAATTCTATAGGCTGTAGACACAATCTTTAAGCAACATTTGATTCCTAACATTTCAAATGTTCCGACTAATCTCTTTCCACAAAATGAAACCATTATATTGGTGGGAGCCCTAAAGTTGTTAACCTACTTTATTGAATTTTTTGGGGGGCTAAAAATACTATATTGAATCATTAATTAATTAATTAAGAGAAAGTATTCGATGGACCAGATCCACTAAACACTTGATTTTCTAATAGAACTTTTGGATCCATATAAACGAGGGATTTAGGGTTAACTATAAGGGTCAGTTTGGCAACCCTTTCTCTAAATCAGATTTGGCATAAGCCGGTTTTGTTAATGAAACCAAACTAAGATATTTAGTTCTCCTAACAAAAACAATTTAAGTCGTAGGTTTTTTTTTTGCCAAACTAGGCTCAAGACCTAAATTGGCTTTGTTTCATTAAACTAGGTTTAAGTGGAGTTTGCCAAACAAAGCCTAAGTTGAAGAATTTATTTTGAACGATCACATATAAAATAGACTCTTAAGGGAAAATATCTTGTTTAGTAAATTGGATATAAAAGAGAAAGCAATGTAAAAGAAAAAGTAAAGAACAATTTTGGGCGTCTCCTCTTTGAAAATGGCTATTACAGTGAGTAATTTATTATAATGATCACTACATCATTGTTCACTAACCAATAGAAGAGTTTGACTTTGCAATATTCCATTAATTATTCATTTCTTAGTTAATGCTATGCTTTCATATCATTAGTGCGATGTTAATTACGCATTGTAGGGGGGTCTGACAATCCCATACGCGGGTCACTGTCCACAATTCAATATTCACATTCATGCTTCCATAACATAAGTTAGTGTTAATTAATTCTGCTGACGAGGACTTGGTTTCTTTCGGCATATAGTTTAAAGTTACTATTCATGTGTTTATATGTAAAATAAAATAGGAATCATGCGTCAATAAAATTATACACTGGATTTATATCCTGAATTCATGATCTTCAGTGGCTTTGAACGCCATGCCGCTTAAAAATTTGATGATAATCATAGATTTTGAAAGGGTTAATTGTGAATAGACCCCCTTTAGTATCGCCCTTTGCAAATAAAGGGCATGTAATTATATTCGTGAGGTCTAACTATTTGTGTGGATAGACCCCTGAGTGATTTTTTTGAATCTTAAAATAGTCAAAAGGGTTTTGAGGTAGATGGACTCCTTATAGTTTTATTGGACATGATAGATCCGATCAATTGTTTTTTTTTTCTTTTTTTTGTGAAAGGGTCGAAAAAGTTCAGGAAGGGGTGTATTCTCACTTAGAATTGAGCTTATACTAAAGAGGTCTATCCACACAAATAGAACTACGGTAGATCTGTTTGCAATTGGGTAATACTACATGAGGTCTATTTGCAGTGAACTACGGTAGATCTATTTGCAATTTGGTGATACTACATGAGGTCTATTTACAGTTAACCAATTTTGAACTATCAAATTAGTAGTAGTCTCATATTCAATGACCAAGATCCATCAACACTAGAGGAAGGTTATATTTTAAAAGGGATAAATTACGCTTCCTTTCATGGTTAACTTCAGTGATATGCATCATCTTAATTTCGTTTTGTTTATAAGCGTTCCAATAATTTTTATGTTTATTTCTGATATATTTCATGTACACTTGCTCTCTTTCTTTATAGTGTTCTTCTGGGTACTTTTTTGGCCCAAAGTGTTAGTAATGTTGGTGGCAAAGCACTTGAAGTGCCGTTAAGTCTACTCCTAATCTCAATGATGTCGATTTTGATGCCTTCATTGTTTCCCCCCCTAAACTCTACCATGATGTATTATGATAATTAATTAACTAAAACACCTAATACAATGACAGAAGTATTAGCTAGACTTTATGTTCATATACTTAAACTTTTCAAACTTGTGATATTGCAATATCTCGTTGGCTGTCGCCGTCGCATCAATCAAGAAACTTTGGAGGGCTTAGAAAATGATTTGTTAACTCTTTGTAATCATTCCATGTAATATATATATAGTCCATAAGTTCATTAATAAAAACAAACTTGAAGCAGCCAAACTTATTTGGAAATTGCTCATCTAGATAGTCTAGGTGCCGCCTAACCGAGGACTTAAACGGACAGAATTTTTTTAAAACCAAAAATTCCGTTGAAAAACATGGCGTTTGACAAAGACTTAGGCTTCCCTGCCTTACCTTGAGTAAATTATGAAAGGTCCTATGGGGATATACTCACAAGTTTATCTTACTCTTATTATCTCGAGAATATTCCACCACATCTTTTATTATGAGATTATGTGAGTTCTACGTACCTCACGGATCATTTTCAAAGGAATAACATCAAGAAGAAAAATATGGCTCTAATCAACCCTAAAGATAAGCCTAGGCTTATCCTATGCACTATATTTGTTATTCATGGAATCACTTTCATCGGAGAACTTCCAGCATCTCCTTCAACGGAAGTGATAATCCCCCCTAAACACACAACAAGCAAACAAAATAACCCACCCACCCTGTTCAATAATTAAACACCTGATTTGTTCATTGATCGTCACTTGTCAATACACACTTCGATCGATCCTCTCATTTTTTTCCCTTTCAAACTAACCTAATCGCGAACTGCTTTCACCGTTGAGGATGTAGCTAGCTAGCTAGCTAACCCCACAGTGAGAGCTAAGCACTAACAAACGAGCCACCAAACAAAACCTCACTAGATGACAGAGCCTAGCAACTGTTCAACCACTGCCTTCTTCAAGTTTGGTTGGCCCTAACTTTTAGGTATTGTCTTCCTGATGTTAATATTTCTGTTGAATATCCTGTATTTTTAATGGGCTGTAATTAGCACTTTAGCGTCTTAAGCCCGGTTTGGTTGGGGGCCTTTCTTGCTTGAGTAAATACTGTAGCTGTCAGGTTAATTACAACGGTGTTATAGCTGATAAATTATTTGTTTGGGTAAATATGAGGGTGATGCGGCCACTAAAAAGTCCGGGTGGTAAGCTCTATGCAATTCCCTCCATTTTGATCTATTTCGGCTACGAATTACTACAGCTATCATGCTGACGTGGACAGTAATTCAACTCATACCAACAATCACTTTCAAGAGTTTTACACTAAGGGGCTGTTTGGTTCGTTTTTTAACTCGGTGGAAAAGTTTTACACCGCCTCCACATTAGATTTTTCGTGGACACGTAGGATATAACATTTCCGTCGGTTTTTTTCCCCATCTTTGGTTTGCTAGGGTTGAAGAAAGGAAACCCGGTGAAAATCGCCGCCACATCGGATTTTTTTCTCTTCCCCAATTCTTTCCTCAATCTCGTGAAATCGACGAAAACTGCAGCCACGTCAGCTTTTTGCCATATAAACAAAAGTTTTTTCTTTTTTTCCATGCGAACCAAACACAAGAAAAATAAATACATTGGTTTCCCATCATTTTTTGTGCGAACCAAAGCGAAACAATCTATTTCTTGGAAAAGTTTGGAAAACTCAAAACTTGTGTGAAACAATCTATTTCTTGGAAAAGTTTGGAAAACTCAAAACTTGTGTTTTTGTACATGGAAATGCATTTCCCTATATCTGGAAAAGTTTGGAAAACTCAAAACTTGTGTTTTTGTACATGGAAATGCATTTCCCTATATCTAGGAAACAAACCAAACAGAACCAAACATGGCCTTATTGTTTTCCTAAATTAGCGTTTATGTACCCTCGTTTCGTTTTTTGACGCACTTGCATATATCAACTTTTTAAAATTTGCACTTTAATATCATATATTATGCAATATGATAATTACAAACTAATTTTAAAAAATTTTAGCCCTAAATATTTGTTGAATTTACTGTTAAATTTATAATAATTCTTAAACTGACAATTACTTCTTTCAATTACTTTCTCGTTTGAAATGCTAAGATAAGGTAAGTAAAAGAATTAACATATCCTTTGTCAAACAGATCATGATATAATTTTATCATGCGAGCCTATTGTTGGCGCCTGTGGTTAAATCTGGAATATTACAGATATATAACAATAAAAACCGAACAGAAAATTAAAGTGTAACAATTTAAAATTTTTCAACTTAGCTACTGTGTGTTTGTAAATCGTTGTGCTTAAAGCATTATTTGGCCTACTCCGGTGCAAGGATCACAAGTCCAAATTGCTTCCAGGAACAACAGTCTTGTACTCTGGTGTGTACCAACCCAGTACTGTCAAGATCTCCTCGATCTATAAGGCAAAGATCTCCTCGATCTATAAGACATTCTCGGTCTAGGCACTGTTCCTACTAGCTATTCTACAACATATATATATCTGTATATATTAATTGTTATTTTTGGAATGAATTTTTTTAAGGATTAGTGGTCTATTTATAGCGTTTAGAAAAACACTATGCACTAATAAAATAATATTATTTACTATGCATGTGGGACCCACGTCTAAATTTTTTTTCTTCGGTGGGGCCCACCACTTTATTTAATTTCAAAGTTCAGCCGGCCACGTTTCTTTGCCTAATCATGTGGGGCCCGCTAGCTTTTAATTTAAAAAAAATTATCTAACACCTATACCTGTAAGTGTCTTCTATATATGGGTAGGTTGCCAATGTTCCAAGAGGTTAGGAGATACATGCAGAACATAGCTAGTTAGATTATAAAACAAATGATGAAAGTGAGTGAGAGAAGGAGAAAGATAGATCTACATCAACATAACGTGCATGACTATTGAAAGATCTATAGAAAAATATGTAAATGAAGAAGGGAAACTAGTTACCAAATCACGGAGGAAATTATTTTCAGATTCCCTGCACTTCCAAACAAAGAACAAATGGCTATCTCTCTCTATCTGTCCTCTATGAACTAAATCAACCAAATAAAAGAAAAGCTCACCGGCCATCCACTCATTAAGAGCTTTAGCTCATGTCACACATCACAAACTTTTTCTAAAAGATTTAATGTGAAATGGTCAAGACAACTGCCAAACTCTATTCATGGAAATGATCTCAACGTTATCCATTTGTGTGTCACTGCAAATGATGGAGATTCAAAGTTTTTTCCTTCTTTTCGATCACATGGAAATTCAAAGCTTTTATTATGTATTTTCCCTGTAAAATTTATTGTAGGAGTTGGTGGAAAATAGATTTGAAACAAGCTTGGCTGCAGATAATTTTTGATACCTTTTATAAAATGTCAATTGCACATACACCCCCCTATAGCATTATAGCTTTCAACTGATAATCCTTGTAGCTTCGTTTTGGCAGGTAGGCTCTATGTAGATGCTCCATGTATCTACATACACTGGACTAAGAAAAGAGAACATATAGGCGTACAAGTTTCTCTCTTTTAGACTATCAACTGTCTAGTAAAAATGATTCACCGAATCATCCCCCAACCAATCTGGGGAGAGTTGTTGTCAAGCAAGGGGGTAAAAATTAAATGTCCTTTTTTAGTGGTTGGAAAAAAGGTCTGTTGATGGGAACCAAAGCCTAAATTGTAGACATTTGGGTGACCCTCACCTCCTTATATTTCCCTCACTCTCTTTCAAGTCTAAAGTGGGTCAATGGCTAATTTAGTGAAGGGGTTGGTTCCATATGCAATCATTTGTCATGCAAGGAAATAATAATGGAAAGCTGTGGAAGAGTCTGGTCAAGGGCATGGGTTTGGATAACAAGAACCAAAAGTTGTGATAGAGTAAATCTAGGGGCCACACGCACAAAAGGATAACTACTGCTTGAAGGAAAAATTTGGCCAAGGCATTTTACAGTTTTACTCCCCAAAATTGTGGTGTTTTTTTTAACCATTAAAAGTCTTAAAGATGACTATTAATTATTTGCTACTATATCTGAGCTAGACCAGATGGGACGCCACTATGTTTCCTATAATGAACTTTGAGACGGCAGATTTGAATTATATTGTGTGCTTAGAGAGGACAGATAAGTGAA
>NC_033796.1:7556751-7590659 GCF_001876935.1 Asparagus officinalis
CCAAATAAACTCGTGGTCAAATTCGGGGGGCCGGGGAAAAGATGAAAACTTCAATACTTGGTCAAATTAAGAGATCTACATTAGGTACATGATAAATAATTGAGCACTCAAGTCTCTGAGCCCACCTCCCACAAAATCAAGTGATAATAGACTATGGGGATGTCTCATGTCCGACGTCCTAGAGAAAAGCCAAAATTCAAGGATTATTTTACGGAAGCTAATTCAAAATTTTGAATCTAAATTTATTGATAAATTGAAACCATTATTTAAAAAAAAAAAGTCTTCAACTAATAAAAACCTTATCTTGCTTGCAAGTGCCGCCCATGTGCCAACAAACCTTAGTTTATGTTTTTTTTCTGTGCCCATCCAAACTTTCTATCTGGTCTTAGTTGTTACTCTCCTTGACAAAATGTATATATATAGTAGAACTTATGTCAACTTAAGTGGACACCAAGTCTTTGTCCACCAAAGTTTTATCCACTCATTTATATATATATAAAGTCCCTTCATATCATGCAAGGATTCTTAGGCAACATGAGTGGATAGAAACTTTGGTGGACTATCCACTTAAGTTGACATAAGTTTTCTCTCCAATACAAGATTGTGGCTTTAAATCATCTAAAGCTCCAAATCTCAGCAACTAACTGATGCTTAGATTTCATGTGCGGGGAACACAAACAAAATTCAAGCAATCGGAAAAAAAGCAGAAGGGAGCTTGCGGTGTCTGTGGCCATAATGCGTCATTTTGGATCAGTGTCCAAACTCATGTCCAGGGGGAATGTATACAGTGATTCCGATCCATAGCGTTAATAATATGCTTCCAAGATCTCGGCGGTTGGGTTGGAGTCATAGACTTCGTAATTGGAAAATGATTTAAGAACCCAAAATATGGGACCAATGGAGGGAACAGGTGAGGCGTCCCCTCCCTATTGCATAATGAGTTGGCCATGTCAACTCATTATGCAATAAGGAGGGGACACCTCACCTGTCCCCTCCCTTGGTCCCATGTTTTAGATCACCGTAACAGCACTCTTCGTAATTTATGTACGTATTCAGTGAATAATATGTATGTGATACACCATTAATGTAATAAACCGGAATAATTAAATATTTTTCCCAGGCCCATACACCGAAGGAAAGGGAAAAGAAAAATAAATAAATAAAACCTGATCATAACAAGTTCTATTTGCCCTTGGGTTTTGTTGTAACTTAGGCTGTTTACTATTTCTATCGGCCCAAATTAAAGTTAGCATGGACAGTAAAGAAGCCCACAGGCCAGTCGTAAAACATGTAGTAGTGCAGAGTTTGGGCCTGTGGAATGCTAACATATTCACATATATCTTTATTCTTTTATAAGGAAAACAAAAATTATATGCAAATATGAACTTTACGTCATAGATGCCAGCTTTCAAGTGCAGATACAAAGGCAGAGACAACAGCTGAGGTCAGTGAATAAAAAATGGAAAATCTATTATCACAGTCTCACCGATCTCTAGCAGTTTTTTTCCTTCAAGTAGATCTCAACCTAACCAAAATCAGTTAATTTCTGGATAAAAATAGCAAAAGCATTCTACAAAATAAATTAGGAATTATTATTAGGATTTAGAAGTGTATGAAGACGCTTCAGCCTACCAGAAGTATATTGGCGGCAAGCAGGTAACGCTTAGGACCAGTAAGTTAGATGGACTTGGGCCTTTTCGTTTTATTAGTATTGGACTTCGGCCTTTTTGTTGGTCATTTATTGAACTATAATATTGTCGGGGAATCTTAGATAAGGAAAAAAGAAAGAAGAAGAAGAAGAGTTGCGCTAAGCAGACCGTTAGAGTATTAATATCCACATTTAACGTCAATTTGATATTATTTCAGACAGGAAAAATGACCAGTTTGATATTTTCTATTTAGAAAAACTAGCCAGATTGGTAGTTATCTCGATGTTGGTATCATAGTATCGCCCATGAAAGGAAAATATCATATCGCAAACGGGATTCTACTAAATGTCAATTAGGTAATTTGGCGGTAAGAACTGTATTTAGTTAATACTTACACTCATTTTCGTATGAATTTATTTTTGTTGATTATGAAATCTCTATATTCGTATGAATAAGCTATTGTAATTTGTACTTTGTAATTTGTAATTTGTTTTTGTTTAATATAGACATGTCCAAATTATGCAGGGCCAGGCCCACAAGTTCAGCACCGGCGTGGGCTCGATGCGCAAAAGCCCTGAAGGTTCAACGTGGGGCGCACTGTGTTACCGTGTTACCTAGGACTAGGGGTGTCCAAAAAGCCCGTGGCCTGAGCCCGGCCCGAAAACCCGAAAACCAGAGCCAAACTCGGGTCCGGGTCGGCGCGAACTCGCCGGCCGTGATCCGGTCCCGAGCGCGAACAGTACCCGGCCTCAGACGACCAAGCGCCGAGCCCACCGCCGGGCACAACGGTCACCCTGGGGTGACCGAGGTGATCCGTTGTCGAAAAAAGCCGGGTCAGCCGGGCTGGGCCGACACCTGGCCCGGCGCCACAACGGTCACAAATTGGTGACGCGTTGGCGGAAATGGTCGGGCCGCGGCCATTTCCGCCATTTATGTCGGGTCGAGCCAGTCATTTCTGACCGTTTATGTCGGGCCGGGCCGGGTTGCCCGGCCCTGTCCGGACTGGCCAAACGATCATATTTGGCCATTTGACCGATTTGCCCTTTAAAATGATCAAAAAACGGCTAGAATATGAGGGTTTTTTTGTCATTTGCCTAGGGAACTGTCTCTATAATTTTCTAATACTTCCATCAAATGGCTTCTGGATTTGATTATGAAGAGCAAAACTTATCTCCTACCGATCCAGAGATGAGTCCTCCTACAACAACTCCTCCTTCTACCGGTGTTAATCCTGAATCTGATGGCGATGAATCTACTGCACCAAGAGCTCCTAAAAGGCCGAGATCCGATGTGTGAAATTTTTTTGAGAAGATAGACGTCACTAAGGATGAACACGGTAGGATCATCTCCCAGAAGGCAAAATGTGCGTTGTGCGGCCAGGTTTTCCAAGTTCATCATAAGAGCGGCACCAACCATCTCAAACGTCATATAGAAAAACACAACAAAGGCCATAATCTTCAAGTTGATATCCGACAGTCTATGATTTCCTAATCCTCCTCTTCTGGTACCCTCGGAAGTTGGAATTATGACGCTGCCCGAGCTAGGAAATGCATAATCAGGTTTATTGTTCTTAAAAACCTGCCTTTTAAATTAGTAGATGATGATGAATTTGAAGATTTGTTTAGAGATGATTTTTATCCCGCATTTACAAAATTTTCTCGTCAAACCTGTCAATGTGATATTTTAAAATATTATCAAGAGGAACAAGGAAAAATAATTTCTTATTTTAAAAATTTAAACTGTAAATTTTCTTTAACTTCTGATATTTGGACATCTAGAGTGCAAACTGGTTATTTATGTATCTCTTTAACTTCTGATATTTGGACATCTAGAGTGCAAACTGGTTATTTATGTATCACAGCACACTGGATTAATAAAAATTGGCAAATGTTTAAAAGAGTTGTTTCTTTTATTACAATTGAAGAGCCACACACTGGTATTAATATTACAAATTTAATAATTGAAGAACTTATGAAACTAGAAATTGATCAAAGAATATTTTATCTTTCACTAGATAATGCAAGTAATAACAATATAGCTATTGATTTTATTAAAACAACTCTGTCATTGCCATATCATGTTGACCTTTTTCATGTTAGATGTATCTGTCATATTTTAACTTTAATTATTCAAAGTGTATTTTCTGAAATTAAACCCATGATAGAAAAGGTTAGAACAGTTGCTAATATCCATAATGCTTCTGAAATGAGAATTAAAAGATGAAAACAATGTTGTAAAAAAAAATTATAAGCCTAGACTAATTCTAAAAGATGTTGACCATAGGTGGAATTCCACATATGTAATGTTAAGTGTAACAATAGAATAAAAAAATTATAAATGATTTTATAAATTTTTATGCTTCTAGTTCTAGCTCTAGTAGCACTTATGGAATAAGTGAAGATTAATGGACAATTATATGTAAATTAAATAAGATGTTGCAAGTTTTTTATGATACTACTATGTTATTATCTGATTGTTATTATCCAACTATTACTTTAACTGCTTTACAAATTTTAAATATTCAAATTTTTTTTGCCAAATATCGTATGAATGATATTTTTGGAAATATAATTTTTCAAATGAAGAGCAAATTTAATAAGTATTTTAGGCATATTCATCATATTTTTGGTTTAGGGGTTCTTATTGATCCATGTTTGAAGGAAATTGGTCTTCGAAGTTTGTTACAGTTATTGTATGGTGGACAGATTATAGACTTAGATGATGGTTCCACCCTTACTGCTATTTCTCATCATTTATCTATTAGAAATTATTTTCAAACATTATATGATGAGTATGTAGCTAGACATGGTGTAGCTGCACAACAGTCTACAGCTTCAGCGCATTCGGCTTCGAGCACAGGTCGAGGTAAAAGTGTAAGTTTTGATAGGTATGCAATGGTAGCTGAACTAACTGGTAGATTAGGAATTGGTTCAGGATTAGAGGTTTTTGAATTAGATGAATATTTTTCTGCTTTCTTAGTTAAATGTTAAGGAAATGCTTTAGATATTTTACAATGGTGGAGAGTATATGGATCAGTTTCATATCCTATACTTTCCACCATGGTTCGTGACTTACTATCAGTGTAGGTTTCGACGGTAGCTTCGGAATCCGCCTTCAGCACAGTAGGACGTTTGATCGACAACCACATGACATGCTTAGATCCGTATATTATACAAGCGGTGATGTGCTTACTAGATTGGTGGAGGTACGAGAAGCGAACACAAGGCATCGATCGGATTGCTATAATTGAAGATAAAGTTGAAGAGTTGGGACTAGCAAATAGATATAAAGATTAGATAATATTCATCAAATTGTAATTTTTATTTCTTATCTTTAAATTTGTAATGAATTATTTTGGAAAAAGTTACAAATGATAGTGATATGGGTGAGTAGGTGCCAACCTAGTTGGGATTTACTCATCTATTGTGATGCGATGAATTTTGAAATAAATTTATACTTGTAAAGGATTTACTGATTATTAATAAAGAAATTTTTTTTATTATTTTTTATAATTTTTTGTACTTGTAATTTATATCATTTCAAGTTATTAAAAAAATTTATGCCATTTTCTGTAATTTTTATGTATATTTTATAATTTATTGTTTTTTAAATTTAAAAAAAAATTTAAATGAAAAAAAATCGGGGGAGCCCGGGCCCGGCCCGGGTCACCCGGGCCCGAGTCTGGGCTTCGGTTTTGCCCGGCCCGGGCCCGGATGGACACCCCTACCTAGGACTCGCTAAGCACTTCTCTTCGTGTCTCTCTCTCTTCTTTCTCTCGCTGTAAAACAGGGGAATTAGGTCAAAATCATGGCTATGGCGATGAACTATTGTTTACTCTGCTATGACTTTGATCATGTTAATTTTGTGTCGAATTAGCACTTAAATGCCTTATAGTTTCCCTTGCATTGCACTTATATACCGTAACTTATTTTTTGCAGCATTTATATACTCTAAGTCTATAAAAGTTGCACTTTAATACCATGCGTTATGCAAACTTGAGAACAAATTTTCAATCACAGTCTAATTTTAGAACCTTTTAGATCTTAATAATTGTTGAATTTTACTGTTTTATGTACCCAAATTTTGTTTTAAACATACTCTGTTTATATTTTAAAATAGAATTATGATGGGTTTAACAGTAAATTCAACAAACGTTATAAGTGCTAAAAAGTCACATGATTCAGGGCGTAATTCTCATCTTTGCGTAACATAAGGCATTTAAATGCACCTTTTACCAACTTCAGAGTATCTACGTGCTGCCAAAAGCAACTTAATGTATATAATTAAGTGCAAAGTTGGGGGAAACTGTAAGGCATTTAAGTCCTAGTTTAGTGGGATAAAAGTAATCTGAACCTTGAAGAATACAAATGTCCCTTTATGCTCATTTTGAATGTGGATTTTGATTAGCTTCTCTTCTTTATTTTCGATAATAACATATGATAAGTGTCTTACTATTGATTTTAAAGTCATTGTAAACAATAAAAATCAGTATAAATAGGAAAAAAACTTATCATTTTAAAAAACACTAATCATCACGGAAAATCCTATATAATACTTTTTCCAGTTAAATTTCACTGAACGCGCATGAACTTTGGGCCCTATCCACAAAAATGCCATAAACTTTCAAATTAAGACAAAATACTGATAAACTATCCTAACTAACACTCTAAATATGCCAACGGATTATGCACGTCACTCTAAAAGACCAACATACACCTAGGCCCAAGAAAATCTTCTCCTATGCTTTTGGTTTTATTTAAATTACACAAAAATACCATAACATTTCCTGTTTTGGCAATTAAATACCGCAAGTTGCATTTTGATACGATGTAATACCATAAAATTTTTAAAATTTGCATGTTACTACCATCAACCATACAAACATGAAAATTTCACCCAAATGTTTCTCTATGATACTCACACGCTAATTTTAGAGCTTTTTAACTAATAATACTTATTTAAGTTTGCTACTAAATCAACCAAAATTCTTTTTCAAACTTATCTTAATTCTACTTAAAAATAGGACCTGGTATTTCTAATAAAAATTTGAACAAAAAATAATGATTAGAAAGCCCTAAAATTAGTATGTAAGTATCATAGAGAAATATTCGGGTAAAAGTTTTCATATTTGCATGATCGACGATAGAAATGTGCAAATTTTAGAAGCTTTATAGTTTTTTATACCAAAATGCAATTGGTGGTATTTAATTGTCAAAACAGAATACTTTACCATATTTTGTGCAATTTAGCCTTTTCTTTGTGCATATGTGCACCTACTTTCCTGTCTTTTTCCTCTCTCTCCTATCCCTAATAAAGATCATCTTGGAAAAGCTTGCATGCGAACGAATGATTCTGCTCTACACAATAAGGGGGTGCGATAACAAAATTAATCGCAAAATCAACCCTTGTCGGTAACTTATAAGGATCGGATTATGATACTTTCATCCCATCAATTTTTGACCAAATCTGGATTCGCCCCCATTGTCGTTTGGGACGTCAATCCAACCCCTCTCTCTCCTCATAATCCTAGCCACCACCATCAATATTGGAAAATCATTTGCAAAAAGGAAAATAACAATATTTATATTGTTTTGAAATATATGGATCTTTAAAATCAACTATTGAAAGAAAATACAAATAAATTATATATAATAATGATTATTTTAGGTGAGAATTGCATTAATTAAAGTTTTCTATTTTCAACTACCCAACATAGAATCTAAATCCGTTTGAATAATTTACTGCAAATGTGAATTTCACGAATGCAACTTATGTATTTGAGTCTCACTAGGGGCATACCATGAACCACACTCTCAACCACACCCCTACACTCTCTATAGTGCTAGTGAGCCATGCTTGATATTTTTTTAAAAATACCATGCATGGTCCACTGACACTATAAAGAATCTTGAGGTGTGGTTGAGAGTGCGGTTCATGATGTGCCCCTAACATTATTTTATGTATTTTTTTATGTATTTTTCACAGACACTCGTCGTGCATCTTGTAGATTGTAACTTCCATATTTCGGTGTGACCAGTGAAGGGCTCATGGGCCGGGGATGCTGTGGCGTTGACACGCTACCTTTCTGAAGGGTCTGATATGCAAAAAATCACAGCAGGTTCATTGGTGGGGCCCACTAGGTCGCCTAATACGCGAGAGTGGGTGGGTGGCGAGGGTAGGTGGAGCCTGAGAGCGGGTGGCCATCTTATAAATCTCCCTCTCATTCTTCCCCCCAAAGGGATCATCTTCATCGCCATCGCCCACCAACCCTCCCTCCCTCTCTCTCTCTCTCTAATTAAAAGAAAAGAGGGAAATTAGGGCAAGATCATGGCCACGGCGATGAACTCCCTCTCTTCGAAGCCTTTCTTGAAAGGCTCCACCGCCGATCTCCGATCGATGCCGCCTCCCGCCGGCGTCCAGATCTCGATCCGACGGCGGAGTTGCCCTCGCCAGGCTCCGCGCAGGCTAGGTCAGATTACATAGACCTCTCTTCGCTTTTTCTTTCGATTCGACGAATTATTGTGGAATCCGCTGTGCTTTGGTCACGTTGATTACATTTTTTTTGGTTGAGATTGAGAAGTTGATTTTGGTGCTGTGAAGATTGTGTACTTTTAGCTTCTAATATTTTTGTAGGCGAGAGAGTATTATGGACTCCCTGGTTGCAAAAATGTTATCTTTACGTCTTTACGGGGTTGCTAGTGGTTTTGTGAGCTCAAAGTTCACGATCATCTTTTTCTGGGTCAGGAATCTGACGCAAAGTCAGAGAGTTGACTTTTGGCTGTCAACCGAGTATTAAGTTTCTGCCGAATATTTATATGGAGTCTATGTTGGACCTCATTTAATTAAGAAATGCCTTGATGATAATTATGACAATGGAGGATAAGAAAAGAACTGCCCGTGCTTATCCTATCCCTAGAAAGGGCCTCTTGCGCAAATGTTTGGTTCATAGTCAACATAGTCAGCAATTCACATTTGTTGAAGAATTAGTGGTTACCCTTCGATGCGGGGTGGAAGAAGGGAAGAGATTCTCAAATGATTTCTGTACCCATGCGACCTATGCAGGGCACTCAGAGCATATACCTGTTATACTCAATAGAGGCTGAAAGTAGCGAATATGGATATAGACAGCGATATATGTGTCAAAAGCAGGTCTAATTATGCTTGTTCCAAATCCTATGTAGAGTGTAATGTTATAGGATTCATTGAAATTGTGTCTATTTGCATACGCTTGGACGACCCCTTTTTCTTATAAGAATGTACATAACCCTATATTCCAATTTGGTCTGCTATAACAACTTGGAAAAGTCTAGGGGATATTTCTGACCTAACCCAGAAGTAAAAGAAGTTACTTTTGCAATTCAGAAGGCGTCAAAAGAGTCCATGCTTATACTCTTTCTTCAAAAAAGTAAAAACTAGGGGTGCTTCAGTACACATTTAAGAGAAAAACCATAGGAGATTGGTAGCAGAATCACAGGGTGATTTTGATGCAAAATAGTGGACTGAAGGAGAGCTAGCGAATGAGAGAAGAGAGCAAGAGACTATCTTTTAGATCATTCAACTTAGATGGCTTTGTACACCTAGGAAGGAAAATGTAGAGATTTTACTATATCATAGATTCATAATAAAGTAAAAATAAGAAGGAGCAGGAGAAATAACTCGTCAATACGCCTTTTCTCAGTTCTCTCAAGAGAAATCGTTCACCAAAAAGGGGGAAAAGAACCAAAACCCTAAGAAATGTCAATGAGCATGCATTTGTAAATAGAAAGGCTCTCAAAACCCCTAAATATGACTACAGTGTTTTGTTTAATTAGGAAATCTACTCCAAGTCTAGTGGGGTAAGGAAAAATAGTTCATGATAACCATCGGTGGGCGATCCACCTTGATCAAAGTGGGGTCATGTGCCCCCACTTTGGTCAAGGTGGACCAACTGACCAAGGACCCATTCAACTAAAAAGGGTACATTTCATAAACCCCTTTTAGGTTTGAATATCCTTAAGAAACCTGCCTTCCAACTTTCATTGTTTTCCAAAAAGGTGTGAATCCCATTTTTCGTTGACAAAAATATTTTCTTTAGCGCAATTTTATCCATTCATGTGAAAGTAGCGGTTAACACCGTCAGGATTATTTTTGAGAGGTGTGAGTGTTGAAGATGGCTTCCTGAAAACCACAAAACTTGATGATTTTTTTTTTATAAATTTACCCACTAAAAACTCATCCTGCAATTCAATGTTCGAACCAGGAAACCCATCATTAGTGACATATATTGAGGACAATATATTTGGAACCTGTGATTAGTAACATATATTTGAGAACAATGTATCTGATAGTGTTATTAATAATGCGGTTACGTACTTTTTTAAAAAAATGTGAAAACCTATCAAAGATAAATTTAAAGTTTTTTAATTGTTAATCATATAGTGACTCTGCTTTTAGAAATCCCGAATCCGCCATTGATAACCATGTAAATAGTACTACATATTGGACCATATATTAAAGTTCCATTTCCTAAATGAATTTGACCTCTAGGATGAACAACCATTTCATTGTCTGCTTAAATAGGAAGCCAAATTGAAGCAAAAAAGATGAATTATAGGCACACATGAAAAAAATTAATATCTTTGGATAGAAGATCTGTAAGGCTTTAGTTCCTAATGAACTTCAGATCTCATAACCAGGAATTTCAGATTATGTCCTGGCAACTGAAAGGAAAGTGCATTTGACATGTTTTCAACTCCTAATATTGAAGTAACTTGAAGTTAGCCTTACCTTGAACACGGAGCTGGTTTTCCAGATCTCCTAACTATATGCATTTGTGTCCTAGATGTAGATCAATTTGACTGTGAAAGGAGAAAACTTCTCTTCTCTAAGTCATAGATTGAGTTTATAATTTATGAATGCGAGAATTTAGAGCTTTTGAAATAGGAAGCAACTAGCAAGAATGAATATAGCGAGTCTAGAAAGAATTTTCGAAGTGACGAGTTCGGTTATGGACATTCAGGTGAACCTCAAAGAGAATCCAAAAGTTTGCATGGATGACTGCTTTCCTTCATGGATGTTGAGTTGTTTAACTGAGTCAGACATGTTTGATGTTGAGCTTTTTACGCAAGCGAGAATGGGTTGATATAGTTTTTTTTCTTATGACACGCTTGTTTGAACCCATGTTTCCTAAAAGGAAAAAAAAAACAGAAGCCCGCTTGTCCTTGTTTCAAGTTTGTATTTCTTTTTATTGACTGTTGATGGTTAGAATCACACAGTCAATTCAATCCGTGTTAGGATGAAGTAGAGGAGATTGATGAAGGAGCTGCTTTTTTTTCTTACTTTATCTCTAGTTCTTGAGTTTGGGTATCTGAAAAATCTATACATGTAGAAATTCGTGAGAGGACGGGGATTGGTTCCCTTGTTGTACCTCCGACGATTAAGTTAGCTGATGAACTTGAGTGGGGTGAAAGAAGAACTGTGAAAAGTTCTTGTAATTGTGTGATTTTGTTGTGTTAGAGGGTCTGATTTGTGAACCCATCCCCCCTTTGGAGTTCGAATAGTACCTATATATACTAAATACAATGGTAGGTTGGTCACTTCGGCCGAGCACAGGGTGGCAGCGACAAAGTGTGGGCTGACAGCTGAGTCAGCCTCTACTTTACACGTGTCGGCTGGCGACTAGAGGAGGGATCACCTCAACATTGGAGAGAGCGTCTCAGCATTGAATGAGAAGTGATTGACGGCATGACAGAGCCCACGTGATCCGATGAGTCATGAAGACTATCGATGCTAGAGTCATAATGGCGCCTGCTATGCATTAAATGTGACGTAGACACATTGCCAGTAAGGATATGCTTCAAGCAGAAGTTGATTTTTGCATTTGCCGAAAAGTAAATCTTCTCGAGTCGTCACGGGGGAGGCGTCAAGCTGATGGTCGAGTGGGCTTAGGGAGAGTCGTCTTAGACAAGAAGGTCGACTAACACTGCCATTCGTGTCGACATGAGGAGATGTCGACAGGTTGAGTCGGCTGAGTCGGGACCCTTGCTGGACTGGGCCGCCAAGTTGATTGGGGTCATACTAGCAGAAATACACCCGTCCGTTATTTGGCAATGAGTTGTATCTTGGCGAGTGGGAATACCATAACATCGACCATCATAAAATTATTTTATTTATATCGTATTTTATAGAGATTCCACATTAAATTATATTATGGTATCCTGTTGTAATCTGAAATTTTAGTAATATAACATTTCTGCTTTTGAAGAACAGAGGTTCAGGCCTCCGGGAATATATTTGGTAACTACTTCCAAGTAGCAACCTATGGGGAGTCGCATGGAGGTGGTGTCGGGTGCACCATCAGTGGCTGCCCTCCTAGAATACCCATCTCCGCAGCTGATATGCAAGTGGAACTTGATAGAAGGTAAGTATAATTTTCGTTCGTGCTGACATGACTTGAAGAGTCAGTTTTTATGTTTAAAGATGCTGGTGTTCATTTCTTTTGTTTCGTTGTTACATATTATTCTTTTTACCTTAAGCCAGGAGGCCTGGTCAGAGCAGAATAACTACTCCAAGGAAGGAGACTGATACGTGCCAAATTCTTTCAGGAATTTCTGAAGGTTAGAAATCTAGTTCTTTTCTAAGAATCTGAAATCATTCATTTGGGCCATCATCAGAGGTCTGGCATTTCCAGTGAACATGAATTGGCATCATGTGACTAAGAATCTGATTCTTACTCCACTATCTACTGCAGGAATGACTACAGGAACTCCTATACATGTTTTTGTACCGAACACAGACCAAAGGGGACATGTGAGTAGTCCCTTAAAATTGTCCAGATTCCATCGTATGGATATCAAGTTTGAACTTATACTTTATATGATTGAATTATGTTTTCAGTCCTCTCTATGTTCTTTTGTGATGATCTATGGTAAATATAAAGGAAACAATTAAGAAATAATATGAAGATTCTGTCTGCCAAGGTTGTTCTAATGGATGCTAACAGTGTACTATTCCCTTTAAGGGAAATCTTCTTTTGTTGGGATAAATACTTGAAGCAGATCAGCTTCATCATAACATCTTATGTTTATCTCTACTTTCAAGCAAACCATGTCATACTTAAAGTAGAAAGCATTATTTTAACTTAAACTTCATAACTTCTGAGAGCACTTGGATACATATCGATTTTATTATGACCTTTGGTATTTCTTTCTTTTTGATAAACCATGCTGTGGTTAGATTTAGCATGACGTGTTGCCTTTCGCATATATGAAAGCAAGAAAAATTTTCAACAAAATATGTACTTCTTCATTGTTATTTAATATTCACAAACATAATTGAACACTTCAACTTCTATACATTCCCCCCTAGATGTGCATAGAATTTGTCAGAAGAACTAGTATAGAAAACAGTATGAGTTTGCATTGAGTGCTTAATTGCTAAAAGTTTATTTCATGAAACAAGTGCTTGAACTTTATCCGAAATTGTGGTGTTGTGTACACGAATCCCTTTTTATCTCCATCTTACTCTTCCAGGGTCGTCTATTTCATTAAGTTTATATTTTTCTGGTAGACACACGGAAATTTTTGGGAGTATGCATGTATGTGTTCTTTTGCACCTTTTCCATTTTCTTTTCTTATGAGAAGAAACTGACAGATGATTTGGCATGGCAGTTCTTCTTGTAAGTCATTGAGTATTTGGTTTTCAACTGAAATTAAATCATACACTTGAACCTGCATACTATATATGTTACATGTCAGGTACAGCCTTGCCAAAAATCCCCCCTCTTGTTTTAGAATGCATCATGCATCATTTACTTTTTTTTCATAGATACTTATTAATGCGCCAGGACGATTTTTGAGATTTCAAGGAAGCATCTGCCTTTTCCTTTTAGATTATATATGTATCTTAGTTCATTTATGCTTTCTTTGTCCTAAATATTATTGATTGATTTCAAACCAAATTTCATATTGGTCAATGCATTATGAACTTTTTTGCGTAATTCTGAATTGTCCTACGATGAAACTTTTGCAGGATTACAGTGAAATGTCAAAAGCATACAGGCCTTCCCACGCAGATGCAACATATGATTTTAAATATGGTTTGAGATCAGTACAGGTGTGTTCATGGCTTTTTCAATAAATGGTTCTTGTTCAAAGTTCTTCTGTTGTCGTTTATATGATAATTTTTACTGTGCAACAGAAGGTAGCAGAGCATGCTGTTTTTTTTTAAATTAAGTACAATGCTTAATTTGTTTGTTTTATGGCTTTTTAAATTGACAATGCAGGGAGGTGGAAGATCATCCGCAAGAGAGACTATTGGAAGAGTAGCAGCTGGTGCTGTTGCGAAGAAGATTCTGAAGATGAAGTCTGGTACTGAAGTGAGTCCATGCATATTCTTCTGTGCTATAATTAATAGCTTTTATTCTAGTTGTGTTGTTCAGCCACACAGTTTCTTTTATCCTATTCTAGTCCATCATCCCCTCCTCCACCTCTCCCACCCTTCTTCCAGCACAAACCCAACAAGCAAACACAGTAATCCCACCTTCCAATAAAGAGAGAGCGATTTCAATTAGAGTTATTTTCTCCACCAAGCTGGAGTCAGAAATAGGATGTCAGACAACTTTTGGCTGGAAAAAAATTATATGATATCATAGGTGACTATGTTTCCCTTCTGACTGCTAAAAAAATGAGCGAGCATCTACAGAGAGATAAAAATTGTAATCTGATGAACGTCTGCGAAGATTATCATCAAGGGAAACAAATAAGAAACATAAACAAGAGAGAATATCAGCGCGTGCACATACACTATTGGTTAGGCTAAATTCGTTTAGAAAATCAAAATGTGCCAACTTATTTAACATCCCTGCAAAGAAAATATGTTTTAGCTGTGTAAGAGACGAAAAATGCCAACAAGTGAAATTCAATTCAGAAAGCTCATGAAATATTTTTATCTGGTAGACTATGTTCTATATAATAGATATTAAAGTATATGTATTTTTCAGATCCTAGCTTATGTTTCTCAAGTCCATAAAGTTGTCCTTCCTGAAGGAGTGGTCGACAATGAGACTGTAACCTACGATCAGGTCTGCAGTTGCTTACATCCTTTAAACACCTTTATATTTTTTCCAGTTCTTCTTTGCTTGCATTAGAAACTGCTTTCATGACATTTTCCAGATAGAGAGCAACATAGTAAGGTGCCCAGATCCAGAATATGCTCAAAAGATGATTGATGCCATTGATGCCGTTCGTATAAAAGGAGACTCTGTTGGTGGTGTTGTGACTTGCATTGCAAGAAATGTTCCAAGGGTTAGGATTCCTTGCTTGAATTATTTGTTGCTGCTAATTTCTTGTTTTCCAATTATTATAATTTTTTTATATCGATTTTCCTTTTTAGTTTTGTTTTAACTGTCGATTGAATAGTTGTTGTATTGCCATATGCTACCAGGGGCTGGGTTCTCCTGTCTTTGATAAGCTTGAAGCTGAGCTGGCAAAGGGTATGTTGTCTCTTCCTGCAACTAAAGGATTTGAATTTGGCAGTGGATTTGCAGGTAATGAAACAAGCATTATTGATGAATTTTGATTAGTGATGTGGAAGGGTGTCATCTTTCTCTTTTAAAATTGTACGAGTTCCAAAGAAGCATAGTTACTGATAGCTGATGGCAATCTATGTAGGTACATTTTTGATGGGGAGTGAGCATAATGATGAGTTCTACACTGATGAAAATGGAAACATTCGTACAAGGACAAACCGGTCAGGCGGTATCCAGGTCAGCTTCTTTTATTGAACTTGGCTGGACGAAAGATTTTCTATCACTTGTTGCTCGCTATTTTAATTTTGCTTTTTTTTTTCTATGGTTAATCTCCCTTCCTTTGACGATATCTAGTTTTCTGTTTACAGGGAGGAATATCTAATGGTGAAACCATATACATGAGAATAGCTTTTAAACCCACCTCTACAATAGGGGTAAGCCAGTTCTGCTAAACTCATTTTTCCATGATTTAATTTTGAAATCGTTATATATCCCTCCACTATATAGGAATTGCGTTGGTATATGTCATAATTCAGTAATGGTTAATAAAACAGCTTTAGAATGAAACATTTAAAAATAGTATCTACATTTCATTCAAATTTTAAATGGCTGTTCCATCTTAGAACTTCAGAAATTATTGCATTTGATTCTTAATGAAAACTCCCATTTGCAGAAAAAGCAAAATACAGTGACCAGGGACCGAAATGAAACGGAGCTGATAGCAAGAGGTCGCCACGATCCCTGTGTTGTCCCTAGAGGTTTGTTTCTTGGGTTCAAACGGATAGTTAATTCATAATTTCATTATTTGGGATCAGCTCGTTTAAATTTCCGATTAATGGCAGCTGTTCCAATGGTGGAATCAATGGTGGCTCTGGTTCTGATGGATCAACTGATGGCGCACCTAGCTCAATGTGAGATGTTTCCGGTCAACCCAGCCTTTCAAGACTCCATCAGCTCACCCGCAAACGGGTCCTTGTTGATGCCGGAGCATGCTTAGTTCTGCTTGCTCTTTTGTCACTCTCCACTCTCTGCTTATTTTTCTTTCGATGATTTATATACTGTCTACATACCAACGAAACAAGTTGAAGCCTGGAGGGATTTGTTGTAGTTTATAGATTGGGGCGATAGTGTTGGGCTTCGCCAAATGTTGTAGGGTGAAAAACAAATTTCAGTTGTGAATGATTCTTTAAGTTTGTTTAATAAACTAATCGTAAAGAGATGCGTGAAGAAGCGATTTTAGTTTGGATGATATCCTAATTTTTTTGGAGCTGATTACGGATTCTAATATATTCGTGATGAATTGTTTTTGAATTAATACGCAGGAAAAAGTACGTTGTCTGAATGGATTATGAAAACAGGAGTTCCGAGAGATTAATTTGTATGAAGGTTCGTCACGGCCTATGTATACACCAACAATTTGTTCACCGATTGAAAGGATTGGATTTTGGATCCAAACGGATAACGATTCAAATTCAATCCTTAAAGAAAAAATAAAAAAAATTTGTCACGGGGCAAATGTTTTTGACCAACAGCTGCTCTCAGCGAGAGGGCAGCCCCTTCTTCCTTCTCTTGCATTTTCTATCCATAATCCCAGAGAAAAAAAAGAAAAAAAAAGCGTGTGGAGGGTCCTATAAAGAAAATCATATATGAACAAAGGAAAGGATGATAAGGTTTTCGCCATCAATTTGACGCCATTATATACAAACAAAAAATGCCGGTGCGAACAATTAACTTATCGCTCCAAACAAAATATTAAGTCAGTACAAAGCCCATAAAACTGATAGTCGTTGCAAATAAATAGTTGTATCAGTACAAATTTAATAAGATAAATACTGCAATTCCTTTTTTATTTTTAGGATGGCACTAGGGGCACACCCCCAACCACAACCTCAACCACACCCACCCCCTTCTCATTTGCTACAGTGCGCCGGGCCTCACATGGGTTTTTAAAAATTTAAAATCTCACATGGAGCCCGGTGCACTGTAGGAAAATGAGAGAAGGGGTGTGATTGAGGTTGTGATTGGAGGTGTGCCCCTATCATTTTCGTTATTTCTACATAGATTTTCTGCTAACGACACTACATAATATTTTTCTACCCATAAGTCAGTTGCAGATTGGACAAACTGTAAATTTGTATTATTATCCATAGGTTTTACCCCTGACCCCTTATAATACGTCTCTTTCATCTCTCTGCCCACAACTCTGAGTTTCAAGTCATGTAGCATGTCGGCGAGCGTTGGGTCCATATTTAACCAGTACGATTTACGTCCTCGGCAATATGTTGGGACCATCGTGTCCGAAATCCACATGACATAATAAGTTGATTAGAGGACAAAATCAACCACCACCACCAAACTTTTTATGTCAAATATTTATGAATCTTATTTTTTTTTCATTTCATTCTATTACGAGTCATCTCCTTTGATAACCGTTGTACATGATCAAACCATATTAATATATTCTCTCTCATTTTATCATCAATAGGAGCAACATCTAATTTACTATGGATGCATTCATTTCTTATCCTATCTTTTAATGTATAACCACATAACCATCGCAACATTCTCATTTCTATTGCACACAGTTTTTAAACATATTGTTTTTTATTTGCCCAACACTCTGACCCATAAAGTATAGTTGCTCTTATAACCGTCCTATAGAATTTTTCCTTTAATTTTATTGGTATTCTACGATCACATAAGACTCCCGAAGCACTCATCCATTTCACCATCCTGATTTGATTCAATGCAAAACGCCATCCTCTATCTCACGATAATGCCTGATGATTGATCCTAAATAACGAAAATGATTAATTTTAGGTATTTCTTTGCATCAATATGAACTATAAGCTCTCTTCCTTTCCTAGTTTTTACTAGAAAAGCACTCTATATATTCTGTTTTTATTCTACTAATTCTAAAATCTTTAGATTCAAGAGCTTGTCTCTATCTTTCTACTTTAGAAGTAATGTATCTTCTAGTTTCATCAACTAACACTATATTATCGATAAATAACATACACCGTGGGATTTCATCCTGAATGTGCTCAGTAAGTTGATCCATAACCAATGTAAAAAGATAAAGACTTAAAACTCACCCTTGGTGTAAACCTATGGTAATATGGTTTAGTCTCTCCTTCATCAGTTCTTACTCTAGTTATTACTGTTGGAATAGTAATAAGAATATGCCCTTGAACATCCAATACAAATTATGTAATAATATTGTAATGTTAATAAATTTAATTGTTGCATATATAATTTGGGTATTATTTATATAATTGTTATATATTCTTAGAAGTTATTTTGTTAGATCATGCACTGTGATGGTTACTTGCTTGGAGATATGATTTAACTTAGAAACTTCTTAAATTTGTGCTTAACATATAACTAGTAAAGGATAACTTTGTTATAACAGATTATTATGCATGACACCGATATATGAGATGTGGTGGTTCAACCACCAAAAATGGGGATTCTCCGGGTGTATGTCATAAGAACGCATTATGATGTGTGTAGCACTAGACCGTATTTGAATTTTCTAGGACGAGTCTCCTAAGAGATCGAAAATTTAAATTGTTACATGGTCCCTTTGACTTGATGATATTATCATTTTCGATTTGATAATTTAGTATACTTTGATGTGATGGTTAAGCTTTTTTAGCAAGCGCTACACAACCTGAAACATTTGCTAAATTTTATTTAGGGAAATGATGAATATCTAGATAGGATTCAGTATGCTCATTATGATGAGTTAATTTAGTATGTATTCCCATGAAGTTATTAAATTCCTGCCGGCAGGTGGTGTTGAAATATTTAAAAAAAAATACCTTCTTATAAAATAAAATAAAATATTTTGATGTTTTAAATAGATTTTTATTTATGTTCATGGGAATTGCAATTTAGACATGACCAAATAGGTGAGTTGTCTTGCTTAAAAGAGTTGCTTAAAATAAATGATACTAGAGGGGACTGAATGTAAGATATTATTTATTAGTAATTAATCTCATATTATGGAAGAACTTTTATGAACAGTTGGTCGGATAGGGATTTGATTGTTAAATTAAAATTATTAATTTGATTAATAATTGGTTCTCGATATGGGACCCAATTGGTCTCACTAATGTCATTAGAAAAGGTATATATGCAATACAATTCTATTTCTATCCTTAATTGTTACAGATAAAGTTTTTGAACAAATTTTTTTCTATCCATAATTGTTATGGATAAAGTTTTTGAACAATCTATCTTTAATTGTTATGGATAGAGTTCTAAACAATTATGAATTGTTTAAAATTAAAATCACTAGGACTAGTCTAATCCTATAAATAGAGGTCATATGTGTTAGCACCCTAAAGGGGGGGGGGGGGGTCGATATTAATGCCAATTAAAACTTATTAACAAATATACCCTAGCAAGATAGATATTCTATTGAATTAAATCAAGGATATATATGCAAAGGGAAAATAAACAAGAAACGATATAAATAAATAGTGGACACAAAGAGCAATCCAAACACAATAATATGATCACTGAGTTAGATCCTTCCGACCTACGTCTCCGCTCCCCACTCTCCGGGAGAATCCACTATCACGACGGGTTTTTGACGTTCATCCAAAATGTTCACAATCGGTTTTTAACGCTTACCGACAAACGTTTACGACACACATGATGTAAACACACTTTACACCCTCTAAGTGTTGGCCTAGCCCGTGTCATCTTCCTCAAGTGGTCGGATTTACAACCTCTCTTTAGGCTTTACAACCGACGCCTCTCCTCTTAGAATCGACCGCATCTCTCATCAACCACTCCTCTCGGTGTACAAGTATAATACAATGTGTAACTCACAATAAGGCTTAAATGCAATATTTGTTTCTTACAATAGATGATAACTCAATGTAAGCTCACTCTTATAATATCACAATCCCACAACCCAATATATAATGTATGAAATACTAAAAGCTCAAATAGGGATGTGTGTGATAAAATGAGTTCAATAAAATCTAACTCAAATAGCAAACTAGAAATAGGGATGTGTGTGATAAAATGAGTTCAATAAAATCTAACTCAAATAGCAAACTAGCAATAATATGAGCATGAAAAATCAATAATAAAGTGCTAGATAAATGAGTTAGGGAAACTTCTATATAAACACAAAGAGTAGATGATGAAAGAATTTCTCAATTGACAATGTAAGCTTCCTCTTTGTAAACAAACACCAAAACTTGAGAAAAAAAAATTTAAACCCTTTAAAACTTTTGTTAAAACCCTCTTTAATCATCAATAGGAATGAACCAATAAGGGGTATTTATAGGATGAAAAGCAAAGCCTAAAAACCAAGAAAACACAGCAACATGACAAGAAAATAGAAAACTAAAAAAAACTAGCCGTTGGGCCGTCAGTCGACTGATATTGTTCATCAGTCGACTGATGAGCTGACCGTTACAAGCAACTAGCAGCTCATCGGTCGGCTGAAGACATCATCAGTCGACAGATGAGTTCATCAGTCGTAAAAATAAAAACTTTTAATAATTCTGGCTAGTTTCATCAGTCGACTGATAACAGGTTTTTAGCATGTTATGAATAGTGAAAATAAATTTCAAACCTCTTTTAAAAATAGTAAATAATTTGCAAAAAATGTAAAACTTTAGGAAAAATTTATAAACATAAATATGAACATGTTGGAAAAGGAATTTTTTAATTTGCACTTACTATTTGTGAAATCTCAGAAATATTCAAGAACACTAAAATACATGTGTATTTAAGCATGTTAATTTTGACATTTTGCTCAAATTAAGTTTTGAAAACTTGTATAATGTTTTTATGGAGTTAATAAAAGATTTTTATGATGTTTGTATAGTCCAAAGCATATTAAACTATATTTTGTATGAAAACACCTATGATTTGAGAAATTTCACAAATAAATGTGTGTGTAAAATTTGAGCTTGAAGAATTTGCACACATTACATATAAACCTATACTAAGTATACCAAGAGAGAATCATATGAAGCTTGAACTTGATTGGTATAAACCTATACTAAGTATACCAAGAGAGAATCATATGAAGCTTGAACTTGATTGGTTGACTTGATTTGCATAGGCTTCAATATCAATGTAGCTTATTTTCCTGTGTATACTAAACAACACAAAACAAAGTACTAAAAACAATATTAGTTGTAAATTGTTTGTTAAATCATCATCAAAACAAGAAGGCCAACAATCTCTCCCCTTTTGATGATGATAAATAATTTACCAATATACATATAAAATCAATAAGGCTAAAAATAAATACTTATACTCACATTTTTCTCTCCCTTTGGCAACATAAAAATTAGGGATATAAATGAAACAGAAAAGCGAAAGCTCCCCCTATCAATTAGCACAAGTGAGTATAGGGAAGGCTCCCCCTATCAAAAAAGCCATATAGGAGATATGCAATGATGAGCATGGTAAATAAATGTGAGTAAGCATGGATATAGAATATCCTAAACACAACTCACATTAAAGAAGACCAAGTGACCACATATATGAATCATTAAGAATAGAATCACAAGAGACTAAAACATAAATATATATCCATAGGATATATATTAAAAACAAAAAAAATCCAGAAATGAAAATCAAAGGTTTAAAAATTAAAAATCAAGAATCAAATGATTTGTCAATAAATCCAAAAGAAAATTCATAAGTTATTAAACCATAAATTATGATTGATTGAGAACATATATAAATACATTATTATGAGAATGATGTCTCAATATATAAAAACAAAGTATAAGTTCATGAAAACTTATGAAAACCAAAATCTGAAAATTCATGAATCCAAGAAAAACGGTAAAAATGATACCAAAAGAGAGTCCAAGAGAGTTCATGGAAAAACATAAAGTATCATTTTAACAAAAATTAAGATGATTGAGAAAATAAATGATTCAAATGACAAACATGCTCAAATCACCAAAACAAAATCTCTAAGCAAAGAGGTTAGGCAAAGATGTCCACTAAAAAGGATATTTTGTATCAATATAAATAAGAGACACATATTTCCTATAAACATGATCACAAAAAAAATTGTCGAAACATTTATAAGTTTTATCCATAAAGATCAAAGATTAGTATGCTTTGGATAAATACATAAAAATACTCATTTTCGACAAAAAAGGGGTGGGGGGGGGGGGGGGTTGCTCAAAAAATAAACCTTTCATATATAAACTCAAAACAAAGTATGTTTAAAAAAAAGACGTTTGATCAACAAAAGGAAATCTTTCTTGGACAAATTTGATCAAACCCCATAAAGAATACATTATAAAGCACTAATTGATGATCCATAAGAACAAACACATAAATATCATCAAAAGAGTGTTTTACAATGATCTCATGAAGCACAAACACATTGTTCACATCAAAATGAATCAAAAAACAACATAGTTCAAACCGAGACTATAAAACGCATGAGAAACATGAACTATGGTTTTGAAAATCCAAAAATCATTTTGATTTATCAACAATATAAAACGTATAAATATTTTAAAATACTTCCTTTTAAAGATTTTAAAATTTGTTTGCAAAAATCTCAAATAAAAATCATCTTTAAGAATATGAAAAACTAAAAAGTCAAAAAATTTGTTCTCAAAGATCAAACTTATTTTGATACCCAATTACTCTTGGCACCGAAGAGTCTAGGGATATGACCCCTATCATTAAAGCTCAAAGCCCTAGAGTTATGATCCCTTTTAGGCATATATGGTGCACGAACGCAGTCAAAACAAAATGTTGATAAATGACCTTTACGATTTTAATATGTGTAATGGAAAGGTTGAAGTGATTTGTGTTGACCAATTGGTTGTGCACAAAACTCATTTGTAAAAATAGATTTTTCTTTAAAATTATTTTGCAAATGAAGAACTCTTTTCAGATCAAAACAAAATTTGGCCAAATAACCAAAACGATCACAAAAATCACATTGATACACATTAGCATGCTTATGATGAACTTTGTGAGTATGAGCATGTAAATATGTATGTGTACATAATGATGAAGCTTGATAGGATGCATAAGGAACAATATTTTTAGTCTTGATGGAGTTTTGCGCATTATAACAAAATTTAGCAACATGACCTTTACGGCCGCAAATAGAGCATTTGTAAATTTTGTTATACATGTGTGCATAACGTGTGAGTTTTTTACAACAATTTACACGGGACTTTGCACACAAGTCCACAAGCTTATCATTATTTGCAATGCATGTTTTTAATGTTGAATCTAAGGATGATATGCGACTTTTAACATTATTCAACTCATTATTAGGTACATATGCATTAACATTAGAAATAGAACAAACATAATTATTATTAAAAGAATCAAATTCATTCTAACAGCCTCTACTTCTAGCATGGCATCATTCTTTTCATGATTTATGCTAGCTATGCGATCAGCTCTCCAAGTTCACTAATCCGAGTGTTTCTTCAGCTGGTGTTCACTGCCCAGAGCAAAAATTAGTGAACAAACTAAATATTAAACAACATGAGGCCACTGGTTTAGTAAATATATACGATACATGGTTTGCTCAACAACAGAATACAGTACCAAGGGGAAGCAAAATTCTTTTCAGGAGGGGGAAAAAGCGAAAATGAGTAATATTCATACACTCTGTCTGCTCCGAATACTGTTACTGTCGTTATACACTGACTGTAAGAGGCACTGTAAGTCACCGACAACCCAGCATTCACTAGGTAATGTGGATTACATTCTAACAAAGTTTACATCATGAGAATTGATTGTGTTTAGAAATATTTGATAACGCTCCTCTTCTTACATTTCTTGTCAACAGTAAATACATAAAACAACCGTTATTTTATGAATACATGCTACTCACTTCTTCTCTTCAGCCATCTTTTTGCGGATCTCAATTGCCGTGTTGAAGATTCCCAATGTTGGTTTATTGCATACGAAGCATTTCTTGTTTTTGGCATGGTGCTGTAAATCAAACGATAAAAAAAGAACACAAGTTGAGACATATGGACATCTGACAAATGAAGTGTCTAGAGTTTAGAAGAGAGGCAATAGAAAAGCAAAACGGCTTAATACAAAACATTACTCGTAAGCTGAACCCCGATAAACTAAACATTGTCAAATTAAAGCTATATCAAATTTCATGTAGCATAAGCTTTATCTATTGATAAACAAGCAACAGTTAATGGCTATATTGAGCTATGTTACTGTTTGCCAAAATTAGGATAAATTATACATTATCTGTGTTTCAACGTCAGTGATTCGCAAAATCTTGAGTGTGTCAACCAGTTTAAGAAAGAATAGTAGGAAATGCTATATTTCTCTTTATTGTCCTAAAGTTGATATTCAATGATGTTTACATTCATTTTACTGCCATAGTGACACCAAAACCACCCTATTATCTATTTTTGTTTCAGAAAGGTTCAGAACTCAAATTATAGAGCTCACATGTATGAAGAAGGAAATCACCGAATTGGAGGAAAGACGCTCCCATAAATGGATAAGCTATTCTCGTTGTACACATAATGATGATGAATACCTATGTCACTCTTACAACCGGCCTTTTTGAATTTTGAACTGAACTGTTCCTAGATTTACAACTGGTACATGCCTCAAAACAACTACACCCAATAAAACTGTTGATTGAAATATTGCATGCGAAGTCAAAAAGGCTAAACCTATAACAGTTATACAGCATGGCAGATCACTGATATCGATTATAATCTGATGAACCTCAGAAGAGCGCTCACATGACACGCTTGGAGAACCACACACTAGAGGCTATAATCATAACCTTAATCCTTCTTTGCAGCTTTCGAAGAAACTGCTTCTTGTTCAATAATTGAAGAGGCTTGTTAGTTGTTATCCGCTTAGTTCTAACCCTATAGTTCAGCTTTTTTCATGCACTTTGTTCGATTTCAAAGAAGTCAACATTGTTTTCCTTTCCTTATGTTGAGAGATAAACATACTCTGAACATTTATCCGCCATAGACAGAGCAGTCATGACAGCAAAATAGCTTCAACTAAGCATACACTAAACATCTACCTGCCACACAGAGAGCAGTGATGAATATGAAATGGATTCAACCCTCTCAATAGAGTGAAAGTGACTTGACATTTACACAATCACCTCCACCAATGATAAGCCTACAAAACGTGTCCTCTGATTGCAAGTAGGTATATAAATATTTATCCTACCCTATCTATCCCACCAATCAGTGCGATGAATACACACCTGACAACATTTATAAAGGCTTTGATATTGCATCCAAAGCATTACTAGCACCAGACTAAGGAATATAGACATTCTCAACTTCCCTCAGATGATCCTAATCATTATTACTACGCTCTAGCTGCTCAATATCAAACTGAAGACTTCAAGAGAGACAGTGGTAAGCAAAGTGTTGACAATTACAGCGTCCGGCGGCAGGACTCTTCTTGGACTATTCTTTCCTACGAGTTTTCTTTGAAGACATTAACTGACGTTTATGAAGTTTTGACGGTAGTGTCAGACTGACGATTAGACTGCTCTTCGGTTTGGATGTGAACTTTCTATAACCAGGTGCCCTAAGACCACTGTTCTAAATATATGACCACCTGGGATGCTGGTTAGAAAAGAGTATCAGAACAGACAAGTAAATCATGGACTTAATTATAATTTATATACACATTAATAGTTAAGTTTTGCTGATACAATGAACTCAACCAGCCTAGCAATTTGTATCAGTCATGGAAAGTTGCTTCTCATTGAGCTTCTCTTTCATTCATACCACAAATTGATAAAGTCTTGATTCAACCTGACTTAAGCTAAATGTAGACCAATCAATCTTAGCCAATCCCTAATCCTTCATTTTAGCAAACTGAGACAAACGACTGCTCATCACATCATATCAGTGCAAATTTTTGTAGATATCTGCTAATCAATTTGTATCAGTCATGGAAAGTTACTTCTCCTTCAGCATGTCTTTCATTCATTCACAACTCAATTTGTATCAGTCATGGAAAGTTACTTCTCCTTCAGCATGTCTTTCATTCATTCACAACTTGCTAGAGTCGTGATTCAACCTGACTTTTCTCCTTCAGCATGTCTTTCATTCATTCACAACTTGCTAGAGTCGTGATTCAACCTGACTTTAGCTAAATATAGACCAATCAATCTTAGTCAATCCCTAAACCTTCATTTTAGCGAACTGAGGCAAACGACTGCTCATCGTATCATACCAGTGCAGATATTTGTCCGTATCTGCTAATCAATCACTAAAGATCTGAAATTCATATGTACGGCCAAAAGATGAAGCCCTACTATCTTGATATTCTTAATAAAAATACATGTCAGAGGAAAAAAGAACATGACCATCCTCTCTAATATACACGCAAAATATCTACAGAGAGTTAGGAAAAGTGTAGCAATAGAAACGATAATGAACCAACAGGATAGTAGAAATTTAAAAATAGTAGCCGCCCAAAATATTGTTTAGTTGCATCTTACACCCCCAAATTTTCATATTTAGAGCTCAGAATCTTAAGTTGTCTTAAAAAACACGCCCAGGTAGATTTAACTGCCATTACTCAATCTCTACTGTTTGCTAGTATAATTTTTTGGTTTTGGGGGAGAGTGATTGTGTTTGGGAAGATGAAGGACGAGCAAGATTGAGAATAACAAAGAGAGAACAAGGAAAACCAACTATCAAGTGTATTACTGTAATTTAACCAAGAAGGTTAAGAATAAACCATACCATGGTAAAAAAATTCGACGGAATCCATACAGGGGTGTTTTCTTAAAACAACTTATCAAATCTGGACAGAATCCATACAGTGGGTGTTTTCTTAAAAGAAGTTATCAAATTAAGAAATACGAACATTTGGCGTCTAATATATAATTAGCTAGATATGGTGGGCTAATATGACAAAAACTCATACATAAAATAGTTTGTTATGAATATTGTTCGTCATCTCTCTTTTCATAGGAGTCAATCACACTGCTATTGTCTTCTTTTCTCCTTGTGACTCTATGTATAACTAAAGTGTTGGTGACAAATCCAACACAATTGGACGCAACATTATTATTGCTTTTCAAGTCTATGTATAACTAAAGTGTTGGTGACAAATCCAACACAATTGGACGCAACATTATTATTGCTTTTCAAGTCAACACTATGTCTAAGAAAAGAGGACAAATCCAACACAATTGGACGCAACATTATTATTGCTTTTCAAGTCAACACTATGTCTAAGAAAAGAGGATAAGCAGAGAAATTTGACTGAGAATGTACAAAATGCAAGGGGAAGTTTTGCTTGACATGCTAGAGGATGCTCATCATTATGAAAGCGAAGTAGAGAAATTTGAATTGAGAATGTAAAAAATGCAATGAGAAGTTTATGTTTGATATGCTAGAGGATACTTATAATCATAAAAGGTCATGCGAAAGCAATAATGAAAAGTAGGCCAAAGAAGGCAGGAATAGAGGAGGCAACAACCTCATGAGAAAAGGAGGTCACAAAGGCACAAAGGTCTTGTTTCACCATTCTTATCTCTGAATAAAATATGCATATGCAGAATGAAGAGAAATTTGATCTGCTAGATAAAGCTTGCAGTCTGTCATTACTCGTTAGACATCCCCATCATATGTACAGTCGTAACCTCGATCCTAGAGAACATGACCTCTAACTCTGTGATCCTTATCACTTGTTTGACTGTGCCTACCAACCTCACTAGTATGATCCTTGCAATGAGGTAACATCCTTGCACCTCTAAATTATGTAACACATCCTAGGCCAGTTACCATCAATTCATATCATATAAAAGCACATTATAGTCCTTATTATCCATCACAAACACAAGCGTGCAAATGAGGGAGAAGACGGAAAAGTGTGTAGCAAATAGAAACGATGAATGTGCCTAACAATATACTAGATGAAAAATATAGAATAGTTTGCCATGAATATTGTCGGTCGTCTCTCTTTTAACGAGGGTAAAGTACCCAGTGTAAGTATGCTCACATTTTGAAGGAGCTTATAAGTGAGTCACTAAGGGGATTGATGTATGTGATTGCACAAAATAAAAGATATCTGCTAGTGTGACACCTGAGCTCTATGAGTTTATTAACTGATTTTGATTAGTATCATGAGTCATGACTGATGAACTTCCTCACTAAAAGGTATCCAGGATGTCATAGATCTCAATTATAAGTTGAGACTTGAGCCATTTCGAGTTTGCATATAATAATCTATAGGTCTATTGGGTTTGATTCTATTAGAGGATTCAGATTGCTCCCATGAAATACTAAGAAATTTATAGGCTTATTTGCACGCCGTTTACATAAGCTGCATTCCAGATTTGTAGGCAAAGAGCTGTAAGTATTGGATCATACAAGGGTGATCGAGATAACATTAAGAGAACAGGAATACGATGTTGGTGATCAGGTTATGATAAGAGTGCAACTTGAAAGGTCTCCTTTAGGAACTTAAATGAATTTGAAAGCTTGTTGGACTGGTCTGTATAAGTATATTATGGAGTTTAGTTCTAATGCCATGAACTTGATATTTCTAAGTATCTTGAAATTCATTCTTTAATATGAGGGATCTAACTCATGTTCTTGAGCCTTATGAAGGGTCTAAGTATCTTGAAATCAATTATTTAATATGAAGGGTCTAACTCATGTTCTTGAGCCTTACTGCCATTTTCTCTAAATTCACATCGTGTATAGCACACAACTGATGAGGATGAAGATATTTTGATGATAATTATTGTCTCAAACAATAAATGGAGCTTTCAGAGTCACTTGGTAAAATAATACGTACAGATTAAGTCTGAAATTAGTTTTGTATTAAGAAGGTTGCTCGACTTTTCCAACCCAAGCAGCGTGTATAGAGAAGTCACTCCTAGGTAATCCAAATATTAGTCTCTAGGATTGTGGAGGAAGCATGATCTATTCTTGAGTATCATGTTCAAAGCGTGATCTAATATTAGTCTATATTAGTTCTATTATAATATGTTCTATTTCAGTTTTAATGGATTCTTTCATTATAGGGCCAGATAAGGTCCATATTATGTATGCTCATCTTGAGTCCTCTTTTGACTCTGTTCATCACATAAATAGTAGTCCCACATAAACATTGTAAGACTCTGATTTATTAGTCATTGAAGAATAAAAATTGGTTTACATTAAATTTGCAATTTAGACTAGTGCTCTAATCTTCTCTCTTTGCTACCATCCCTCAACGCCAAATACTTCTCTATAATAAGTAGCCACAACCAATCATAATTTCCTATCTAGCACCTACATCGCACAAGATAAAAACCAAACACCACCCACCCAATAAGACCATGCTAGACAGACAACTCCAAAGACCCAACTAAACCTCTCTCCTTAAGCCAATCGTCAGCACATAGTTCTCCTTTGTCGTGGACAAGACAAGAAATTTTCTCCTCAAAACAACCAGTAAAGCCAACTAGAGTACCTTATTGATTAGATCCACAAACTGTTAGTATTATCATATAAACAGAATATAATCATTTTCTTAAAAGGATTGTTCTCCTACATAGCAAAACTCGAACAAAGAGTATAAGCAAATGTCTCGAGTCTCGACAAAAAATAGAGACAAGTATCGGTACTATTGATTGATGACGATTCTACCTCCTTACTGTCCTTATTGTCATTCGCAACAATAGGATAACCGAGCTTTTTTATATCACTACATGAGTTTTCGAAAAACGTTTTATCTTGCAATAAAAAATATTGTCGGGGGTGATAAACTGATAAGTGATAACCACTCTTGATAAGAGCAGCTTTTAGATAAATGTCCATCAGCTTTCATGACTGTTGGGACAGGACATATTCTATCTCCACTCTTAATAGTAAGTACAAATCACAGAGCTGCTAACCACCTTAACAATATGGAGCATTCCAATCGTGCCATAGTAAGGAAGGATATGGCTTGTTAAAGATACAATGAACTCTCAACCTACTTTAACATTCATTCCTAGATCTCCAATACCTATCAAGATCATTATTCCTTGGGGGCCAGCATAAGCCTAGAATAAGTAACTAGAAAGTATCATAGAAAGTCAGGAATAACTATTATGTTTGTACAAGAATGGGGAAAATTAAGCAAAACTATGCGACTCTGTTTGGCAACGGGTTAGTAGAGCGGTTAAGAGGGTTTAACCCCTCACCTCACTAACCCCCCAAACAATAAAAAAGACTAATGGGCTAATAAACTTGCAACAAACTTTTAACTATCATTTAACCCGTTATTAGAGGGGTTAACAATTCTGCATGAGGAAGCGGAATTAAGTTACTCTGCCTCCTCAAGCAAGGGTTGGCTGGGAATCTGAAAATATAAAACACAATGGAGTTAGTCGTGTGTATGTAGGTAGGGTGTCATATGAGCAAACAAAAATTCACGCTAACGGTTTAGCATCTAGTCTCTTATGTGAACACATGCTTATTTGTTCGTGGTTGTTCTTCACAAATATCACAAATAGCTGTGGGCTCACGAAGCAAAAATGTTTGTAAACTTTGCCCTTTTAACCACCTTTCAAAAGAGTTCCTTCTTATAAATTTAATTTTCTTGTGCAATAGAATCAAGTCCACATTTTGATGTTCTAAGAGAAATTATCTAATTAAATAAATCTCAATGTGATATTTCACAATGTGTAACGAAGCTAAATTTTGAATGAATTTGAAATTTACAATGTAAACTTACACTTATATTTTAGCAAAATTAAAACTATTTAGTAGTATGAATGTACTTCTAAGTTTACATTATTAATTGTACTATCATCTAATTAGAGTTTTTTAATTTAAATTGATTTTATTAGCCTTCTCAAACATCGTTTATTTAATTAACAAAAAACTGGAATTTTTTATGGCTCCAATGAGTGCAAGTTCTAAATGAATTACAAGATGGAATGATTATAGTAATTAATCTACTTTCAATAAGGAAAATTTTGGTATTTTAAAATAAAAATTAGAGAGATTGACCTTTGTAGCTTTCTTTGTTAGCCAACAAGAAAAAGTTAACCCTCCTATCAACTTCGTCATCCAAACATAATTAAATTATTTTTAACCCATCACAAAGGGCTAACTAAATTAATCCTCCTCCTTAACATTTCTCTCTTAGCCCTGTGCCAAACGACACC
Organism: Asparagus officinalis; assembly: GCF_001876935.1. NCBI lineage: Eukaryota > Viridiplantae > Streptophyta > Magnoliopsida > Asparagales > Asparagaceae > Asparagus > Asparagus officinalis. Next base: position 7,588,055 of record NC_033796.1, read on the forward strand.
TGAGAGCCTGAGTATACTTTGATGGAATATCTTAAGGTTAAGATCTTTGTTGCTTTAAAGAGAATCCCTTGATGACTTCTAACTACTGTTTGCAGTAGTTTTCCATTAATGTTTTACTTTTTCACCATTTAGATTGCCATGTCATTCCAAAATAGTCCTATTTTTAGGGCCATTACCATTTTCCTCTCATTTTCTGAAATTTTCATATTCTCTTTAGGTCTCCCTTCTCTTTAATCCCATTAATGTCTCCAGCAAATCTTCATTTCCAATGCAATGTTGAGGGAGGAAATATGATTTCCGCAATGGAGGTTTAAGTGATTGTCAAATGATAAGATTTAGGATAGGGATCAATATTTAATGGATTCTTTGGTCCAGTCATAGCGCATATGAGAGTCATCTTCTTTATCATACGGGTAGGAATTGGATTGGAAATGATGGAGGCCCAATCAATAAATATAACCAAGAGTATTCAGGTAGTTTACCCCATATGACTTGTTTTTAACCAAATCACAGTACAATTCTAGCTGGAATATGACAAGTTGTAATTTAAAACAAATAAAAGATTTCGGGTTTAATTAAAAATATAAAGATTTGAACGGGCTAATATCAAAACATGAAAGGATCAGGATCTTAGGGCTGGGCGTATTCGGTTCGGTTCGGTTTTAAGCCCAATCCGCATCCAATCCGAATTTTTCGGATTCTTAAAACTCTCATCCAGATCCAGATTTTTTCCCCTTCATCCGAATATTCGGCCCAACCAAAATTCGGTTCGGTTCGGTTCGGTTTCGGTTTTGAACCGAATTAACTCCATTTCACAAAAATCTGGGTAAGTTTTAGTTATATCCAAAACTGAAAAGAAGCAATCAAAACTGAAAAGAAATAATCAAAACTGTACTAAGCCACTTAATCAAATTGTATGATCTGAATATAACTAGCTTAATACACTAGGAGGATCATGTAATTATGTAGCCTTTTTTAGAGAAAGAACAATGTTTGGCAGGCACACACACCTTTTGATGATTTTCGTTAATTTTTAGCTGCCTTTTTCTCATCAAGAATTATCTTATATCCTTGACAGCCTATACTATAGGTTAATTTGATATCCAGCACCAGCAAGCTGTATTCATGTTATCACTGAAATTTGACCAAAACACTAAATTTATCCTTCAACCTCAACATCTTGTATTGATTTACGGAAATCTCACTTAACTATATCAGCGTACTCAAATATACGTTAGTATAAACTCCACCCCACAATTCTTAAATGCTAAACATTCAGCCATAAATTTTCTTCACACCCAAGGCTCGCAGCTATTTTTTGTTTAAGAATTCGGTTCGGTTTTTTTTGGGCGGTTCAGGGGTTCAAACCGGATCCAGACCGGTTTAATTCGGTTCGGGCGGTTTAGAGACTTCTTCTCATCCATTTAATTCGGTTCGGTTAACCGATCCGTTTTTTCGGGCGGTTTTTTCGGTTGAACCGGTTTGTTTCGGTTTTTGCCCACCCTACAGGATCTCATATCAAGAAACTGTAAATTATAATGCACCTCATCTGAGTATTCAAAAAAACAGGGAATAAAACATGGAAGAGGATGGATGACTTATGCTAAATCGGAAGTCCAAATTTCAGCTAAGCAGTAAATAACATTTCCTATACTAGAATTCAAGGACAGTAAAACCACAACTCTGTACTCAGATATAGTGAACCAACTCAAACAATTTACAACCATCCCCAACAAGAGGTACAATAAGCACTATGTAAAGAGCCTACTAGCATCACGCTTTTTTGAGAAAAATCAAGATAGCATCGAATGGTAGGTTCAAAAATTGAATTCAAGCTCTAGTTAAGAAAAAGAAGAAAAAAATAGACTAGGCTCAAAGAAAGAAAAATCTTTTAATTCACATTCGCTAGCAATATAAACTACCAAGAATTAGACAGAGCAACAACAACAAAGAAGACTAATTCAAATCACATACCTTAAGCGCACAATGCTCGCAAAAGTAATGCCTGCACTTGGTCACAACCGGATCCTCAAACGGCCTCCTACAAATAAAACAGGCAAAGGGCAAAGCATCCTCGTTGTCATCGTCGTCGTCCTCATCACCCCCATCATCACCATCACCTCCTCCACCCATAGCCATCGCCCGCTTCCTCGCCTTCTCCTTCTCCTCCCACTCCTTCTCCATTTGCCACCCGCTCTTATAATCCCCTCTATCATGCATAAACTTGCAAGAATCCCCAAACCCGCAGTACCCCGTCTCCTTATAATCCTTACAAATATCGGGCTGGTAATCGAACCTCGCCGAGGTCCGAATGTGGGCCGAGGCCCGAAGCGGCCCGTGGGCCCCTCCGGCCTTCTCGCCAGCCACAGTCTGCTCCCTCCTGAACCCGGCCTTGTAGTCGGTGTAGCCGTGGATTCCCTTGTAGAGCTTATCGGATCCGGGTTTTCCGCCGCTCTTTAGGGTTTGCTCTGCCTGCTTGAGGACCCGCTCGCGGATGGCGCGGGCGTCGCGTGAGAAGTCGGTCTCGGTCTCGAGGGTGGAGGTGGCGCGCGAATCGTGGTGGGTTTGGATCTCGGCGTTGGATTCGAAGTGGAAGAGGCGGCTA
>NC_033796.1:7590667-7601727 GCF_001876935.1 Asparagus officinalis
CCATCGGGTTTCGGGCGGGAAGAGGAGGTGAAGAGGAGCTTGTTGCTGTCGGGTTTGGGCAGGGCTTTACTGTTGGGCTTGGGCCGGGGGCTTTGCTGATCGGGCTCGGATTGCTCTTCGTCGGAGGAGGCGGTTTTGCGCTTGCGGATGTTGGAGCGGTTCTTGGGCTTGCGGAAGAAACTGCAGACCTCTTGTTCGGCCATGGCCGAAAGAGAATCGGTGAGAGAGCGAGGGCGAGGGAGAGGAGAGCGAAAATCTTATCCCTTCGAAGACAATGGACGACACCAGAGAACCAAAAACCCTACTAAAACCCCAAACCCCCTTATCTTCCCCCAGTCTCCTTTCCCTCCAAAATTAGGGTTAGGGTTTTCAATTCTCACCACCAATCAAACAGTGGCGGGTCAGATCCTCACCTCATCCAAGATCCTCCGCGGTACCTTCTCCTTCCGCATCAAAACCCTAACTTTCTCTACAAATCCTTCATTAAGTTTCTCTTCTGTTAAGGTTTCCAGTGGCCGGAGCTTCTCGAGTCGAGCGCCGAGGCCTCGTGACGGAGGGCGGTCTGGGTTCCGATCGGAACGGGCGGCCGCCGGCGGTGGGCAGGGGAAGAGCTTGATTGAGGACGATCGGTTGGGTTCTCGGAGAGGAATTCTGGTGGTTCGATAGCGATTTTGATGGAGGTAGGTAGGAGGGGTTCGAGGGGATCTGTAACACCCACAAATCATTTTCTTATGGGAAGCTTTATTCATAGGCCCATCTGTTTCTAACTTAATTATTTTATTTTACTTGAAAGGCCCATTAGTGTTAGGCCAACCTAAAAAGCCCATCACCACTCTTCCCCTTTGATTTTCCCCCCTTCAATATTCTTTCACGTGTGAGATGAGAGAGTTAGTTATGGCCAACTAACTCCAAGTTTTAACAAAAAATTTGGGTTTTAAGATTTGATTTAAACTGATTTGTTTCTTTAAAAAAATTAAAATCCTAAAAATCTCTAACCACCTATACCTTGAAAAATCTATATATATCTCTTCCACCTCTTTTCTTCACGGGAGCTTTCAAAAGAAAAAAAAAAGAGAACCGGAAAAAAAAGCAAGGAAGGAGCAGAGAGGCAGCAACGATAATTGAGAGAAAAAAAAGGGGGGTTTTCTTGCTTCGGTGTAGCTTTTGGAGTTTCTCTCGAATTTCGGCAAGCATCTCTTTCCTTAATTATTTTTCATAATTATTTTGATCTGTTCAATTTTGATTCTGATTTGATTTTGTTCTGCTTGAGATATCGACTTAAGTTCATCAATAATGGATATAAAAGCTTGATGCGTGTGAAGTGATTGAACGATTTTTTTTTTTTGACAAATCATAACCGTGCATAAAGTCTGACATCAATTGGAATTAAAATTTTAGATCTGCTACACGTCGCTGTTTATCTTCGTATTACTTTCATGTATGCAAATTTTTTTTATATAACCTTAGCGATCTCATACACCCAATGCAAGATGTGGTTTACTTTAGTACATCAACTCTAAAGATGAAAAGTTTGTAAGCTATCAAATCCTGTAAGTTTAAAGATGTAAAAAAATTTTGTTATTGAATCAAGACTTGGTCACCCTCTTTTTGTCTCTGATTAGAGTCCAACCTGCTCCTTCAACTTTAAATCTTCGTACCCAACATAATTGTTATTATTATTTTCTGTTAATCATTAATTTGGACTGACTAACTATAGATTCGAGGTGGAAAATTGTAGATTCGGCGAGGGTATGAAGTTGACCGCTGAAAAAGTCGAAGGAGTGCTTTTGGGCGTCTGGCGATCGACTGGCAGTGGAGCTGCGGTCGACCGAAATGTGCACGCAGATAGATTTTTTGGCTCTGGATATTGGACGGTCGACCGAACATGGAGCGGCGGTCGACCGCGTTTGGTCCAGAGAGTTGGGTGAGCCTCTGGACTTTTCACGGTCGACCGCACATGGCGCTGCGATCGACCGCGATGCGGGTTTCGGTCTGGGTCTGTTTTCCAGACCCGTTTCGTTTGGGTTTCCTATAAATACCTAAGTGGTGTTTCTAGGGTTAGTAAGACAGGAGTTCTGAGCAGATTGAGAGGGTTTTCTTTGGGCTTCTATTCTAGGAGCAATTGGTGAGAGCAAGAGTTGATTTATTGAGGGTTTATAAGAGATTTGTAACCCTAGTTGTATCTCCTTAATTTCTAATAGTGAAAACTCCCCCCTCATTGCCCCGTGGACGTAGGCATCTCGCCGAACCACGTAAAATCTGGTGTTTGATTGTTTGTGCTATTGTTTGGTGTGGTTCTTTATCTCTCTCGGCTATTTGGTTGGATCTCGGCATAGGGGTTTCTCCCCAACAAGTGGTATTAGAGCTCCGGACAACGCTTGGGCTTCTTGGAGGTGTAGATCAGTTAGGAAGTTCATCTAGAGCTTCGATTGGTGATAAAGATTGGATCTTTGTGGTAAAGTTTCTATCTTTTTCAAGTTGGATCTATTTCCTATTTGTTTCGCAATTGTTTATTGGGTGCCTTGAGATATATGGCCGGAAAGGATAAAAGTGGGGAGGGTTCTTCTAGTTTGAAGACCGTCCAAAGTTTGAATATACATTCTATGAAAATAGATGTGGAAAAGTTCAACGGCAAAAATAATTTTGGACTTTGGAGATGCGAAGTCTTGGATGCGCTCAATGCGCAAAATTTGGAAGATACATTGGAGTTGGACGGGAAACCGGCCGAAATTGATGATAAGGTTTGGACTAAAATGAATAGAACGGCGTGTGGTGTGATTAGGTCTTGTCTTACCTAAGATCTAAAATATGATGTGATGAATGAGACTTCGGCAAAGAAGATTTGGGAGGTCCTAGAGGGCAAATATTTGACGAAGAGCGTCGAAAATCGTTTGCATTTGAAGAGGAGGCTTTATCGCTTCCAATTGAAGAAGGGGACATCCATTAGTGATCACATGAACCACTACACAAAGCTACTTGCAGATTTGGCGAATGTGGATGTTATAGTTGAAGATGAAGACAAGACATTGTTGTTATTGAGTTCCTTGCCCGACGAGGAATATGAGACCTTCGTCCTCACTCTTATTAATGGGAATGCATCTCTTTCGTATAGTGAGGTCACCGCAGCTCTTGTGAATTATCAACTTCGAAAGAAGGACAAGAAGACTTCCATTGAGCCGGTTGCTGGTGCATTGGTTGCAAGAGCTAGAAGTCCAAACCGTGGTAGGAGGTCGCAGTCTAGAGGGGGGTATCCTGCAGTTGGTAGGAATCAGTGTGCCTTTTGTAGAGAAGATGGACATTGGAAAGCCGAATGCCCAAAATTGCAAGTCGGGAAGAATAAGGGAAAAGCTATTCAAGCTTCAGAGGTGAATGTTGCCAAGGCTAGTGGTGATGTTTCTGATTCAGATTCTTCGGGCTATTTGTGCCCTGCTCTTCCGTCAGTTGGTGTTGCCGACTCTACCGAGTGGATATTAGATTCGGGTGCTACTTACCACATATGCCCTAGGAGGGATTGGTTCTCCAGCTTTCAGGAATTGGAAAGAGAGGATGATGTTCTTATGGGTAATAATCACAGATGCCCTATAGGTGGTATTGGTACCGTTCAGATTCGGACGAGTGATGACATGATTCGGGAGTTGGTTGATGTGAGGTTCGTTCCTCAGCTGAGAAAGAACATCATTTCACTTGGTGTATTGGAGGCATCAGGCTATAGGGTGACCTTGGCGGATTCTCGTTTGAAGGTCACATTGGGGTCCATGATTGTGATGAAGGGCGTCAGGAGGAGTAACTTATATTATCTGCTTGGGAGCACGGTGATTGATAGAGCGCTGACGACTTCTTTGGCTAGACTGTGGCATTGTTTGGTGCTGGGGTGTATTATTGGTTGTGCCGTGCATAGATTGTTGAGGAGTACTATGACCTGCAGATTAAAGTTCTGTGAGCACATTGGGATGAGCGAGAAGACCGAGGTGGAGTTCAGCACTTCTATCCATCGATCGAGGGGTCTTATTGGAGGTGTTCAGTCAGGCATTGGGGGGCCTTCCGAGGAGGCATCATCGGGAGGTAATGGTTATTTTGTTTCCTATGTTGGGGATTGTATTAGGCATATTTGGGTTGTAACCAAGTCCCGTTGGTATAAAGCCCTAGTAGTCCGCAATAGTTGGAGGAGGTGTATGGGCAGAGAGGTTACCCGTCGTACTAGTTCTAGTAGGGGTCCTTTCTTGCATTGGTGCCGAGCTCATGGCAGTTGGAGACACTTCTTAGGGGAGGAGACAGTGGGGCGACGTGATGAGATGGCGGATTTAGTGGGCCGTTCTTTTCTGGAGGAGGATCAGCATTGGTTGTCGAGCAGTGGATTTGGTATTCAGGCTTCGACAGGTTTGGATCATCTTATGAGGTTTCCTACTACTGCGTGTAGAGTTGTTAGATCTGGTAGAGCTGTTTCAGATTTTGATCGGCGTCGGGCGTCGGATATTTGGCTACCCAGCACTTGGTCACATCGTTGATGTGAGATTGGATCCGATTGCGCATTTGGGATTCAGGAGTTCATTCGGCTATCAGTTGGGAGCTTCTGAGTTTGGTCTGAGCAGGTTTGTCACTTTGGACTCTTGGCAGGTAGAGAGTATTAAACAGATCAGAGGGATACCACAGCAGGTGGAGGTTGATGCTACTCCACATCGGATGGAGCTTATTCCACATACTCCAGGTCATTTTGCATTAGTTAGGATTCCGGCTGAGGTGACACAGTTTGGGGATCAGATTGTTCAGGATGCAGATGACAATTTGGTAGACCCGAGTGCAGCTGGATGCAACAAGTTGAGGCACTGAATTGATCGGTGTCGGCTCAGTTTTGGGAAAACGTTCGCCGAGGTGGAGAATTGTAGATTCGGCTAGTGTATGGAGTTGACCGCTGAAAAAGTCGAAGGAGTGCTTTTGGGCGTCTGGCGGTCGACCAGCAGTGGAGCTGCGGTCGACCGAAATGTGCACGCAGATGGATTTTTTGGCTCTGGATATTGGGCGGTCGACCGGACATGGAGCGGCGGTCGACCGCGTTTGGTCCAGAGAGTTGGGTGAGTCTCTGGACTTTTCGCGATCGACCGCACATGGTGCTACGGTCGACCGCAATGCGGGTTTCGGTCTGGGTCTGTTTTTCAGACCCGTTTCGTTTGGGTTTCCTATAAATACCTAAGTGGTGTTTCTAGGGTTAGTAAGGCAGGAGTTTTGAGCAGATTGAGAGGGTTTTCTTTGGGCTTCTATTCTAGGAGCAATTGGTGAGATCAAGAGTTGATTTATTGAGGGTTTATGAGAGATTTGTAACCCTAGTTGTATCTCCTTGATTTCTAATAGTGAAAACTCCCTCCTCCTTGCCCCGTGGACGTAGGCATCTCGTCGAATCACGTAAAATCTGGTGTTTGATTGTTTGTGCTATTGTTTGGTGTGGTTCTTTATCTCTCTCGGCTATTTGGTTGGATCTCGACATAGGGGTTTCTCCCCAACACTAACTAAATCTTAGTTCGGAAATTTTGCCATTCTTCTGCCTCTTAGACACTTGCTGGTGGTAAATCATCCCCATTGTGCATAGATCTTAGAAACATAACATAATGCTTAAAAATGCAACAAATATTATTTAGATTGCACGTATAGTCACATAATAAAGTGTGTGTATCTTTTGACACTTTTAATCTCAGAAGGTGATGGATTCAATATGTATATAACAATAACGGCCTCATGTACATTTTTTTTTCTTTCTTTAGTGCACTGGTTAGGTAATACAGATGCAAATCTTTTCTTTTGATTCCCTCAACTATGGTTTTGTCTTCTGATATTAGAACAGACATTATAGACACTGAAGCCCTTATAACTTTCTCTTTTCTGGAAGTTGAAATCATGGTCATAAGTTGATCAAGGATTTCTTGCTTCATTGAACTATAATCCACTTCGGTTTTATTGTTCAGCAATTCCCATAGAGTTCTAACATCTTAATCACCATCTGTTCCACATCCTGTACCATCTGTGATGCATATGTGATGAGAAAAATAACTCTCTTGCTTAATAATGAACGATACAAAGGTTTATATACAAATACCTAATGGGCCTAAACTAGATACAGACCCGATAAGATACAGACCCGATACATAAGTATCCTATACAATATACTCAACACCACCCCTCAAGTTGGCGCATGCAAGTTGTGTATGCCCAACTTGGCCAAAAGAAACTCAAACTGCTGTCTGCCCAATGGTTTAGTGAAAATGTCTGCTAACTGAGATCCCGTGGGTACATGTGAAGTAGTGATGACCCCCTCCAATATAGCATCTCTCAGAAAGTGACAATCCACCTCAATATGTTTCGAACGCTCATGAAAAACTGGATTCTGAGCTAAATGCAGGGCTGACTGACTGTCACAACGCACCTGCATAGGCCCCTTTGTATCGATCCCAAGGCTCTGGAGAAGTCCCTTGAGCCACTTCAATTCACAGGTTACTTTCGCCATTGCTCGATACTCCGCTTCTGATGAGGACAATGAAACTGTAGCTTGCTTCTTGCTCTTCCAGGATATAGGAGACGCCCCAAGAAACACCATCCAGCCAGTCACTGATCTCCGTGTTGTAGGAAAAGCTGCCCAGTCTGAATCACACCATCCTGTCAGCTTCAGGTCACACTTTCTCGGCAGAAGTATTCCTTGTCCTGGACTCCCTTTCAAATATCAAACAACTCGTAATGCTGCTGCCCAATGATCCTCCCTTGGTGCCTGTAAAAACTGAGATAAAACATGCACCGAAAAACACAAATCAGGTCGAGTGAAGGCCAAATATAGAAGCCTTCCCACCAGGCGCCTATAGCGCTCCCCATCTGCCAACAACGGACTAGAAGCCTTCCCACCAGGCGCCTATAGCGCTCCCCATCTGCCAACAACGGACTCTGCGAAGCTCCAAGCTCCTGGTTCTGCTCCATCGGGAATGACACAAGCTTTGCCCCCAAAAGTCCTGTCTCAGAAATAATATCCAGAGTATATTTCCGTTGACACAGAAAAATATCCTCTGCACTTCTGGCCACCTCGATACCCAAGCAATATTTGAGCTTTCCCAAATCTTTCATATGGAAGCAACCACTCAAGTATTTCTTAAACTCTGTCAGCTCAGTTGTGTTGTTTCCCGAAATAATCAGGTCATCCACATACACCAACACATTCAGCCTGATTCCCTGCTTTGAATAAGTAAACAGTGAGTAATCCGAATATGACTGAACAAAGCCATACCTGCGAAGAGCTGCTGTCAACTTGGCAAACCAGCATCTCGGTGCCTGTCTCAAGCCATACAATGACTTGCGAAGTCGACAAACCTGACCATCTCTCCCTTTACTGAAGCCTGGGGGTACTCTCATATATACCTCCTCTGTCAAATCACCATGCAGAAAGGCATTGTGAACATCCATCTGGTGCAGTTCCCAATCCTTTGCTGCTGCAACTGCTAGAAAAGTCCTGACCGTCACCATCTTTTCTACTGGTGCAAATGTGTCAGAATAGTCTATCCCCTCCACTTGATGGTTGCCAAACACAACCAACCCGGCCTTCAGTCTTTCAATCTGTCCATTCGATCGATACTTGATTTTATAAATCCATCTACTACCAAGTGCTTTCTTACCAGGTGGCAGTGTCTCTAATGTCCATGTCCCATTCTTCTCAAGGGCCTCAATCTCGGTTCGCATTGCTGCACGCCATCCTTCATCTTTCATAGCTTCCTTAAAAGACTGAGGTTCAACTCCAGAAGAAATAGCTGCAAGAAAAGCTCTGTGGTCCAATGAAAAACAACTACTATCCAAAACATTAGATAAAGGATAGGTAGTACCAGAGTGTGAGGCATGCCTGGAACTCGATGAATCGGGGGGAGTGGACTGAAAACCAATAATTGTATTCACAACAAAATCCCGAAGTCGAACAGATGGAGTACGAGCACGCAAACCTCTACCCAAATTCTCAGTCGAAATCGCCTCGGGAGCAGGCTGCTTGGGCAGCTCGATGTTGACAGCCTGAGGTGGCTGTTGTGGAGTCGCGACATCAGCCTGGGGCTGTGTCTGCTGTTCCGCCACCGTAGGAGTTACTCCCCCTTCCTCCCGCGGTGGTTCAGTCGGTGAAACCGAAGGGGGGGCTACCTCCAATACCTCCTCCCCTTCCTCAAACTCATCCAAAACAACTGCTCGAGATGTACTCACATTATCATCAACAATGCATGGGATATTCGAGAAGGGAAACACTGATTCAACAAATTTCACATCACGGGATACAAAAAACTCATGAGTATCCAAATCATACACCTTCCACCCCTTTTTCCCAAACGGATATCCCACAAAAATGCACTTTCGACTTCGACTCGCAAACTTATCAAACTTAGCTTTTAAATTGTGAGCATAGCAGAGAGATCCAAAAACACGTAATTCAGAAAACATAGGCTTCGCACCAAATAAACACTCGTAGGGTGACTTAAAATTTAACAACTTCGATGGAGTTCTGTTAATTAAGTACCCAGCAGTTAAGATGCATTCACCCCAAAACTTCACAGGTAAACTAGCCTGAAATCTTAATGCCCGTGCAACATCTAAGATATGTCTATGTTTTCGTTCAACTCTACCATTCTGCTGAGGAGTGCTCACACAAGAAGTTTGAAATATAATCCCATTATCAGCAAAAACATTCTTAAGACAAAAGAATTCTGTACCATTATCACTTCTAACCATTTTAACCTGAGAATTAAACTGTCGACTCACTAAGGCTAAAAATCGGGTAAACAAGCCAAACACTTCTGTTTTGTCACGCATCAAAAAAATCCATACTCCACGAGTAAAATCATCAACAATGGTCAGAAAGAATCGTGCACCACAAGAAGACAAAGTATGATAGGGCCCCCACAAATCACAATGAATTAATTCGAAAGCATAACTGGATTTATTATCACTCAATAGAAAAGATTCACGACTCTGTTTAGCCTGACAACACACTTCACATGTCTTATTCAAAACATTACTATTATCAAGAATAAATGGAAGAGTCTTCACTATCTTAGCTGAGGGATGACCCAGTCTTTGATGCCAAACCACCGGATCCTGATGATCAACCACCCGATTAGCCTGAACTTCAAATCCACCCCTGAAGTAGTAAAGTCCACCCCGCCTTTCACCGAGTCCAATCAGCATCCTCGAGCGTTGGTCCTGAATCACACAACCATATTTCACAAAATGTACCACACAGTCAGTATCATCCATCAAATGTGAGACCGAGAGTAGATTACATAATAAATCGGGCACGAAATAAACATTCTGCATAGTCAAATGATGAGATAATCTGACAAACCCACATTTTACAGAAGTCACTTTACTGCCATCCGGAAGACCAACAACACAAGGAGACATATCACGAACATTCGACAACAGAGATAAATTACCAGTAACATGATTAGATGCACCCGTATCAATAAGCCATAAAGTGGACAAAAACTCACCACTCAAGCGATCATCAGTACTCAAATTACCACCAAGAAGAGAGATAAGCTGCTGAATTTGATCGGAGCTCACCCCCGGGATACCTGAAGCCGAGCCCTGTTCGGCTCCACTGCTCGAACCGGCTGCTGCAGCAATATCACGAACATTCGACAACAGAGATAAATTACCAGTAACATGATTAGATGCACCCGTATCAATAAGCCATAAAGTGGACAAAAACTCACCACTCAAGCGATCATCAGTACTCAAATTACCACCAAGAAGAGAGATAAGCTGCTGAATTTGATCGGAGCTCACCCCCGGGATACCTGAAGTCGAGCCTGGTTCGGCTCCACTGCTTGAACCGGGGGTTGTTCCTTCCTCGAACCTGGGGTCGATTTCCCCACCACTCCGGAAAACCATGTTTCCCATAACATGTGGCTTCCTCATGCCCAACTCTATGACAGTAAGTACATGTAACATTAGGAAGAAATCGCGGTTTAGAATCAGGAGTACCTTTGTTGGTACCTTGAACTGCAAAAGTCATCACATCTACTGCATCAGATTTCACCACAACATTCCTCTTTTGCAATTGTTCTTCCTGGTTCATCGCTTTAAATGCCCAATCCAAGGTTGGTAACGGGTCTTGCGCCAATAATTGAGAACGCAAGTTCCCATATCTCTCCTGATTAATGCCAAACAGAAAATCATGGAATTTGGCCTCGTCTTTCTTCTTCTGAAATTCTTCACTCATACCACAAATACAAGCAGGAACAGGATTGTAGTTGTCAATTTCATCCCAGAGTTTCTCCAGTTTACCAAAGTAGGAGGCAACCGACATAGTAGCTGTCTGCTTACATTGAGCCAACTCATATTTCAACTCTTGTTGACGCTGCCCATTGCTCACAGTAAATCTCCTCTGCAACAAATCCCACAAAGGCTTGGCTTCCTCGAAATAAGGAATCGAATTTTTCTGATTCTCCTCAATGGAATTCATAATCCATTGAACTAGAGTTGATTGGACTGCATCCCAGTCAACCAAATAAATTGGATTCACCGGTTTTCGAATACTACCATCAACAAATCCCCATTTACGTTTTCCCCTCAGAGACAAGCGCATGGAACGTGCCCATCGTTCATAATTTTCACCATTCAATTTCACCGTACAAATCATGTTTCCAGAATGATCATTGGAACCAAGAAAATAAGGGGATGATGGATCAAGCTTTCGATAAATAACTTCTGCATCCGGATCATCGTGATCCGAATCGTGGTCGAACGTCGTTGACTTCGCAGCCTCGGCGGCTTTCTGCGCTGCCAGCTCGGCAGCCTTGCGTTTGTTTTCGTCGTCAGACATGTTGACCGGCGGCAAGATCGGGTTTCGGTGGGGGGTGGGTTCGAAAAAATATTATAGGGAGGCTAGGGTTTTTGTTTCGGCTCTGATACCATGATGAGAAAAGTAACTCTCTTGCTTAATAATGAACGATACAAAGGTTTATATACAAATACCTAATGGGCCTAAACTAGATACAGACCCGATAAGATACAGACCCGATACATAAGTATCCTATACAATATACTCAACA
>NC_033796.1:7604516-7628575 GCF_001876935.1 Asparagus officinalis
TCGTCCACGGACAGCCCCCTTGTTGGGGTTGTTCCTTCCTCGAACCTGGGGTCGATTTCCCCACCACTCCGGAAAACCATGTTTCCCATAACATGTGGCTTCCTCATGCCCAACTCTATGACAGTAAGTACATGTAACATTAGGAAGAAATCGCGGTTTAGAATCAGGAGTACCTTTGTTGGTACCTTGAACTGCAAAAGTCATCACATCTACTGCATCAGATTTCACCACAGCATTCCTCTTTTGCAATTGTTCTTCTTGGTTCATCGCTTTAAATGCCCAATCCAAGGTTGGTAACGGGTCTTGCGCCAATAATTGAGAACGCAAGTTCCCATATCTCTCCTGATTAATGCCAAACAGAAAATCATGGAATTTGGCCTCGTCTTTCTTCTTCTGAAATTCTTCACTCATACCACAAATACATGCAGGAACAGGATTATAGTTGTCAATTTCATCCCAGAGTTTCTCCAGTTTACCAAAGTAGGAGGCAACCGACATAGTAGCTGTCTGCTTACATTGAGCCAACTCATATTTCAACTCTTGTTGACGCTGCCCATTGCTCACAGTAAATCTCCTCTGCAACAAATCCCACAAAGGCTTGGCTTCCTCGAAATAAGGAATCGAATTTTTCTGATTCTCCTCAATGGAATTCATAATCCATTGAACTAGAGTTGATTGGACTGCATCCCAGTCAACCAAATAAATTGGATTCACCGGTTTTCGAATACTACCATCAACAAATCCCCATTTACGTTTTCCCCTCAGAGACAAGCGCATGGAACGTGCCCATCGTTCATAATTTTCACCATTCAATTTCACCGTACAAATCATGTTTCCAGAATGATCATTGGAACCAAGAAAATAAGGGGATGATGGATCAAGCTTTCGATAAATAACTTCTGCATCCGGATCATCGTGATCCGAATCGTGGTCGAACGTCGTTGACTTCGCAGCCTCGGCGGCTTTCTGCGCTGCCAGCTCGGCAGCCTTGCGTTTGTTGTCATCGTCGGACATGTTGACCGGCGGCGAGATCGGGTTTCGGTGGGGGGGTGGGTTCGAAAAAATATTATAGGGAGGCTAGGGTTTTTGTTTCGTCTCTGATACCATGATGAGAAAAATGTTGGAAACTTATTCATGAAAAGGCAATTTTGCCTTTGTGAATAGTCCCACATCGGAAAATGAGATGAATAGTAAAGGGCATATAATGGTTCTCTCCTTATTGGGCTTTGAATAGTGTTTTGGGTTTTGTGGGCTTTGCGGTTCTACCACACACGCGCGCGCGCGCGCACGCACGCCGCGCCGCGCCTCGCCACGCCCGCCCGCACGCCACGCCGCGCCTCGCCCGCACGCCTTGCCGCAGCCGCACACTTTTGCTTCTCAAGTCTTCATTTTTGCACGTTTTACACATTTTGTAACGGCTGCATGCGGGTAACGGAAGCATTAACCGTGCGTAACGGTCCCTTGGATTCAGCGGGGGTTACACCTTTCATCACCTATAAAAGGAGGCTTGGAGCTCATTCAGAACACACCAACGAAGAGGAAAACTCTACCCACTCTCTTCTCTTCTCTACTCTTATACCTCCAAGAAAAGATTTCGGCTACATATTTACATATTCTATTTTCTGGGCAACTGTTTTCGTCTGAGCATAAGCTCTGTGTCTTACGCCCGAGTGCAGAGGCCGGCCGATTCCGGGGGTTTTTACCGCTAGGGGAGAGAGGACAAACTGCGCCAGGGCGATAGGCGGGTCCTTAATCTTCTAGGGCAGTGATATCACGACTGCTCCCAATCAGGCCTGAATTTTCTAACTCCTTAATTTGTTTTATATTCTTATTGTTTTGACAGCAAAAATAACTCTCTTGCTTAATAATGAACGATACAAAGGTTTATATACAAATACCTAATGGGCCTAAACTAGATACAGACCCGATAAGATACAGAGCCGATACATAAGTATCCTATACAATATACTCAACAATAGGCTTGAAACTGCCTTCTCAAACTTACCCAAAAGTTCAATTTGCGATTCTTTTTGGTAAGTAGAACTTTCGTCGCTCCAGTCTTTAACACTGCTTGAAACGTTTACTTTATTCCATGCAAAATTTCAACGGCGAACTAGTTCATGTAGGCTGTGTTTTTTTTTCCAAAACTTAGATGAGGAACATCGGAAACATCTGATTTCATGCGTTGATGGTTTTCCAGGTGAGATTTCTTCTTCTATGTAGTATCTTGAGGAGGTGTTGTTAGATTTAACAATTAAGGAGACAGAAATTCTGAGGCGTGAAACACTTTCCTTAAAGAAATATTTGCCCCCACTTGATATTCAAAGTTGCTTCGGGTTAATGCAAATTTTCTTCCCAGGATACAACAGAAAATGAAAATTCCAGTAAGCAAATCTGGAATTTTCCTTAATTCGTTGTGAAACAAGTTTGTAATATTGTAGAAGTTTTTGATAGAAAAGATTCAGAAAAAGAATTGTTGAAAGATATCTGAAAACATAAACTATTTATAGTTTTGAAAAGGTGCTTCCAACAGTCACAACTTTTCAAAACACCCCTTGGAACAAACAGCCACTTTTCAACAGTCACTTGTCTTTTTATAATTTTTTAAAATTCGAAATAACATTAAAAATAAAATATATTCAATATATAATTATATATATAAATCGCGCATTATTCGCGCTACCCGCACGCGGGTTTAGAAGCCTACACTTTGATCCATTATTCAAAGCCCAATAAGCATTCAATGCTTTTAAACCTCTAAAAGAATGTTCAAAATTCTAATGTGGCACTATTTTGTTTTTTACAAACAAATACTAACAGGTGTCGATTCCAAATTTGAGAAATTTAAGTTGCTGATTGTACTATAAGATCTGCTAGGTAATAGGCAACTAGTATTTTGCTTTGCAGTTCTGTGCTTGCATTGGCCATCTAGATGTATCTGAAACTGTGTTAATTTTCAGGTAAATATTTCCTGTAACAATAAACTGTTTGAGAGTAAGAAAACTATAGAGCTCATCATCATCTCATACCACATTAATTTATTGGACTACTATCTGTTGACATTTAACTTTTGATAACTCGAAAACATAACTTTCACCAATATTGGATATTAAAAATATCTTCATTTTTCATGCAAAGCCTTTGCTGCGTTCTCCTTTTCTTGATGTACTTTAGCCTGGTACGAGGGAACTGTTAATATTAGGTTTCAATAAGTCGTCCTTATTTAGTGGTAGCTAACTCTTCCTAGTAGCTGGTGCTTAGGTCTAAATTTCCGTCTAGGAAGCTTTCTAAACGGATTTTATTTCCGTCTAGAATTATCCGTCTACGATGAATCCTAGATGGAAATTCCGACCACATCCTAGACGGCAACATACTCGGCTCACATCCTAGACGGAATTCCGTCTGTGATAGTTTTTTTAGACGGAAATATGAGTATCCTAGACGGAATTTTCCGTCTAGGATGCCTCATTTTGTACTAGTGGTTCCTTCCGAAACAATTGGTGATTCCTTCGTGGACACCCATTTGCCAGTTAATTTATTCTAGATGACGTGCACACTTAACTTCCATCTCCACTTTACATCAAATATTTGAAATCAGAAGCACGATCTGGTGACATAGACAATACAATACATGAATAATCGATTTGTACTTGTTATGAACTTAATGTGGTTGACATGCATGACTTTATGAAAAATTGTTGCTTGATCACTTAGTTGTCGTCCAATAGGAGAGACTGTGCATGAAGACGACTCCTGTTAAAAATATGATTTATGAGCGTGCTTTCATAGCATGGCTATGCTCTCGATATTGATATCCCGATATGAGATTTTCCTTGGCTATTATTATTGTAGCATCACTAGACGATGCGCCCATCTTGATTGGACATGTTCTGGGTCACGGTTATTTCCATAGTCTCACAAAAGTCGTTCAACGGTAACTCTGTGGTTAGTGCACAATATTTCATGCACAATCACTTAAATTAAACCGACAAACATGGGGTTTATAAAGGGTAATTAGACGGAGAATACAACATGTATATAAACAAGCACATGTGCATTCCTGATATCATGAGTTATATATACCCGGGCCAAAGTGCCAATACTTGACTTGAAGCCGTGTTCCCGAGATGATTTACGGGGAACCGATTTATATGCATAAAAATATTCTTTTCTAATTCAAATAATATTTTAAAATAATAATAATACGCTTGTGTGTTTGGTGATGGACATTATCTTGATCTCTATGATTAGCATGTTTTTTCAACATTGTTTATTTAGAATTCATCTTTTCTTTATATGCCACATACACTAACACGCGCACCATTTCCTCATTTTACATGCTTGTTGGGAGTTTTCTGACTCCTCTGAGGTTTGCTCGCCCCAGACTTGGGAACTGTTCTTCTTCGCAGGACCAATAGTACTTTAAGGATCAAGTCCAGCAGCAGAGATCACCTTTTGTCCTATCACATTCTCAGCTTTAGTTTTTTTTAGGTAGTTATTTGTTGTAAACTTTTTCTTAGCCACATGTGGTTCATCAGACTATAATGTATTTTCCTCTTTCCCATTTTGGATAGTTGTGTACTTTAAGGTTGTTAGCGGTTTATGTTGTCTAAATGTTAATATAAAGCCTGCATGTAGAGGACATGTATTATGGAAGTTAACGTAACATGTTTTCTTTTCTTACTTGCTGCGTTCATACCGGTAGAAGAGGACATGTATTATGGAAGTTAACGTAACATGTTTTCTTTTCTTACTTGCTGCGTTCATACCGGTAGATTAAGAAGATAATGTATCCACATAGTTACGTGGACAGGAGAAATTTTGCTAATTACCTGTGATTATATTGTAATTTGTTATGTTTGTGGTTCATGAACTATCTACACCAATTTTGTAAATAACAGTAACGAACCCTGTCTCAGTGCTTATAAAAAGAACAGAGAATGAAACATGCTAGATTTTCAATAGAATGTGGGAAAGTGAAACTCGAAGTTTAAGCTCAGCAATATCAATTTAAATAAGATTTGAATTTACCATGTACAAGTAAGCTTAATTAAGTTAGGTGGTAGTAATATAAGTACAACTTTATTATATCATGTAAAAAGATAAATAAATGGTTTATCAGGCAGTTAAAGAACAAACTGCAGCTTTTAGGTCGTGTATGTAAAGGTAAACTGCGACTAAGCTGGCTCCGATTCAGGTGACTTTACAACTATATTGATATCGAATACTATTATAAAATGAGTTGTCATATTAAAACATTTTTTTTTCAAAGTACCTTCAAAAACACATGCATACTTATGTACAACACATATATACATGAACATACATGCATACTTAAATAAAAATAATAATTATTTTTAATAATTATCTTATTTATAGTTTTTTAATTAAATACATTTATTCTCTACATTTAATATCTTAAATGACATCCTCCATCCACTCTCTCTACTATTTCACATGTCTTTTCAATTCATACTATTACCGTTATTTTTATACATGAAAAGTAAAATGTAATCAACTTAGAACAATGTTCATCCTTTTCTAATTCTGTAAGTGGTCCCCATAGCATTATATAGATCCATACGAAATTTATGTGTAGACGTTTCAACTTGTAGAGATGACCCATCAATTTCAATGACACCCATTAACTCCCATGTGACTGCTTCAATTCTAAACAGTAGCCCATTCTACTATAAATTATCACCTTTTTCATCATATTCCAACACACTTCCTTTCCACTCTGCATTCTCACAAACCAATATGACATTAACCTTCAACCTACACAACTCCTCATTAACCTACCTATTTTCAAGCTGACTAGCATGTGTTAGATGTATGCTCACAGCAAGGCTCACTCAAGATTGTTGTGCGCGGCGGAAGCTTTCTAGGGCAACACGAACAATAACTCGAACTAAACCACAAATAATATGCAAACCACAATCACAGCAAGAACAAAGAATTTACGTGGTTCGGCAAGTTGCCTACGTCCACGAGGCAAGGAGGGGGGAGATTTTACTACTAGAAATCAAGGGAATACAAATAGGTCGACCGCGGCAGTCGACCGCGCAGGTCTCGCGGTCGACCGCACCGGTCGACCGAATCATCAAACCCGAGAGCAGAAAATCCTACAGTCATCCTCGGTCGACCGCGCCGGTCGACCGCCACCAGCTCCGGTCGACCGCGTCGGTCGACCGCCCAACTCTCTGCTTCCCAGTCTGATTTGGTGCACGTTTGCGGTCGACCGGGCCGGTCGACCGCCCAACTCTCTGCTGATTTTTCCTGTTTCTCTGTAATTCTTCAATTCTCCACCTCGGCGAATGTTTCCGTCAAAACTGAGCCGACACCAGATCATCCAATAGTCCCTCAACAATCCAGGGAACCAATCTAGAGCTGAAACTTGATCTCCCCCCCATCTGAATCAACTGATCAAACCGGCTGCATCTGAAAGACTGCCTACGTATCCTCTTGCCCAAGGAATCAAGCCGAACATAGTTCACCCAAATGGCCTCCAAAGGCCTCAGCACTGAAGGATGTTCAAAAGCTTCAAACAATGACCAAATTTCACTCCTGAAACAACTTTGGTCAATATATCTGCAGGGTTGTCATTTGTGTGGACCTTCTCCAATATGACATCTCCATCATCCAAGACGTCCCGAACAAAGTGGAATCTGACGTCGATGTGCTTCGTGCGCGCATGATAAACCTGGTTCTTCGCCAAACACATGCTATCACAATATATCCGTGTAGTCTCCTGAGCAATCCCCAAGTCCTCCAATAATCCACGCAACCATAAAGCCTCCTTAATTGCTTCAGTCACCATCATATACTCTGCCTCTGTAGTAGAGAGAGCCACTATGGACTGAAGCGTGCAACGCCAACATACAGGTGCACCTGCCAATGTAAAAGCATAATCTGAAGTAGACCGGCGTTTGTTAAGATCTTCAGCATAATCTGAATCCACATATCTAATACAATCATGCCCATCCTTCTCATCCTTCTGAAATACTAAACTAACATCCACGGTGCCTCGAACATACCGTAGAATCCACTTCACGGCCTCCCAGTGACCCTTCCCGGGGTCGTGCATGTATCTCGATACCATGCTCACGGCCTGTGACAAATCTGGCCTCGTACACACCATCGCATACATCAAGCTACCTACTACACTGGCATATGGGACCTTCAACATACGGTGCCTCGAACATACCGTAGAATCCACTTCACGGCCTCCCAGTGACCCTTCCCGGGGTCATGCATGTATCTCGATACCATGCTCACGGCCTGTGACAAATCTGGCCTCGTACACACCATCGCATACATCAAGCTACCTACTGCACTAGCATATGGGACCTTCGACATATAATCTCTGTCCTCAACTGAAACAGGTGACATCAACGCTGAAAGCTTGAAGTGGGGAGCCAATGGTGTGCTAACTGCTTTTGCATTGCCATCAAAGCTGAATTTCTTCAACATCTTCTGCAAGTAGCTCTTCTGTGTAAGCTTCAAACTCCCTCTCACCCTGTCTCTCTCGATCTCCATACCCAATATCTTCTTTGCCTCTCCAAGATCCTTCATCTCAAACTCGGATGATAACTCCTCTTTCAGCTTTCGAATAGCTGAAGAATTCCTGGAAGCAATAAGCATATCATCAACATATAAAAGCAAATATATGAGCTCACCATCCTGTAGCTTGTGCATATAAACACATGGGTCATATGGGCTCCTCGTGTACCCTCGGCCAATCATAAAGCCGTCGAATCTCTTATACCACTGTCTTGGTGACTGCTTCAAACCATAAAGAGACTTCTTCAGCTTACAAACCAAATTTTCCTTTCCTGCAGCTTTGAAACCCTGTGGTTGTGTCATGTAGATCTCCTCATCTAAATCACCGTGTAGAAAGGCTGTCTTCACATCCATCTGGACCAAATCCAAATCTAACTGTGCCACCAACACCAATAAAATCCGAATCGACGAATGCTTCACAACGGGTGAAAATACCTCGTTGTAATCAATGCCCTCAAGCTGTGCATATCCCTTGGCAACCAATCTGGCTTTGAACCGAATGTCCCCAATAGAAGATCACTCCTTCTTCGCATATACCCACTTGCAACCAATAGCTTTCTTATCCTTAGGTAGCTGTGCAAGTGCCCAAATGTCGTTCTTCTGAAGAGACCGCATCTCCTCCTTCATAGCTTCCCTCCACCTGATCGAATCGGGGCTAGACTCTGCCTCCCTGAATGCGACTGGAACCATATCGTCAACGACCTCCACTGATAATGCATATGCGACCATGACATCATTATACCTAGCTGGCAGACGAATCTCTCTCCTCGGTCTATCTGCTGCAATGGTCCTCTGAACATGACATGAGTCCCATGATCCACTGTATCCTGTATCTGCCCGGCTGTCATCTCATCTCCCTCCAGTGTCACCTCTGTAGGAGCCTCAATAGATACAGTGCTCTCTGGAGTGGGTGGAGTCACATCATCCTCCACCTGCTGCGATATCTCTCTTGTCTGGTCTCCCTCCACCTGCTGAGGGGCTCGAGACCTCATCATGTACGCCTCGTCAAATGTGACATCTCTTCTAATGACTATCTTCTTGTCCTGTGGATCCCATAACTTGAAGCCTTTGACTCCATCTCTAAATCCCACAAAGACTGCTTTCCTCGCTCTCGGATTTAATTTACCATCACTGACATGATAATAAGCTGGACACCCGAATATCCGAAGCGACTCATAGTCACTAGCCACCGAACCAAACCAACGCTCCAAAGGAGTCTTCCCGTCTATCGCAGTGCACGGCAACCTGTTCACGAGATGGCTCGCATAAACTATTGCCTCGGCCCAAAAAGATCTAGGCAATCCACTCTGTGTCATCATACACCGCACCTTCTCCAGCAAGGTACGGTTCAATCTCCCAGCCACCCCGTTCTGTTACGGTGTCTCTCGAACTGTGAAGTGTCTTCTAATGCCGTGATCCCGACAAAACTGCAGAAACGGATCACTCTTGTACTCTCCACCATTATCTGAACGTAGAGTCTTCACCTTTCTACCTGTCTGCAGCTCCACTTTCTTTTTCCACTCCACAAAAATATCCAGGACCTGATGTTTATGCTTCATCGGGTATACCCAATTCCTCCTGGAATAATCATCAATGAAAGTGACAAAATAGTTGGCCCCACCAAGAGATGTGTTCTTGGAAGGACCCCAAACGTCTGTGTGAATATAATCCAATGTACCTCGGGTATTATGAACAGCGGTGCCAAACTTCACTCTAGTCTTCTTCCCAAGTACAGAATGCTCACACAATTCCATCTTGCAGGTCTTAGCACCTTTTAATAGCCCCTATTTTGCCAATGACTGTAGGGACTTATCACCTGTGTGTCCAAGTCTCATGTGCCATAAGGTGGTAGTGTCCTCCTCTGTAGTGATAGAAGCTGCCAGACCCCCTGTAACTGTCTTGCCCTTCAAGTAGTATAGGTTGTTTTCCCTGACACCTCGCATCACCACCATAGAACCCTTCGTGACCTTCACTGTAGCATCCTCTAAGATCACTCGATATCCTGCTGCCTCCAAAGTCCTAAGAGAAATGATGTTCTTCGTCAACTGCGGCACGAACCTCACATCCATCAATTCCCTCACTACACCATCATGCATCCTGATCCGGACTGAACCAATACCAACAATAGGGCATACGTGATCATTACTCATAAGCACGACATCCCCCTCTTTCCAGCTCCTCAAAGCTAAAAAACCACTCCCTCTTAGGGCAGATGTGATATGTAGCTCCCGAATCCATCATCCACTCTGTGGAATCCGCATAGCAAACCGACGGTAAAGCAGGGCATGAATAGCCTAAAGACTCTGAATCTGAATGCTCACCAATAGTTTTTGCAACATTCACTTCTGAAGCTTGTGCAGCTTTCCCCTTATTCTTCCCGGCTTTTTCTTTCCACTTTGGACAGTCAATCTTCCAATGTCCTTCTTCTTTACAATACCGACATTGATTTCTACCAACACTCTTATAGGCACTCCTATTCTTTGACTTTGAGCGGTTGAACTGACGACGATTTGGATCTCGGCCTCGAACTGCTAATGCACTCCCGATGCCTTCTCGGACGGTTCACCATCACTCTTCCTCAACTCATAGTTCACCAAACCTGAGGTCACCTCCTTGTAGCTAACTGTAGTTCTTCCATTGATCATAGTGAGAACGAACGTACCATAATCATCTTCGGGTAACGAACACAGAAGTAGCATCGCCTTGTCTTCATCCTCAACTATATTATCAACATTGGCCATATCTGAAAGTAGCTTAGTGAAATTATTGACATGCTCTCTGATGGAAACTCCCCTCTTCATCTTGAACTGGTAAAATCTCTTCTTCAAGTGAAGCTGATTCTCAATGCTCTTCGTAAGATATTTCTCATTGAGTGTTTCCCACATCTTCTTCGCCGACGTCTCATTCATAACATCATAAATAAGATCCGGCGTCAAGCATGACCTAATAACACCACAAGCTCTACTGTTCATCTTTCTCCAAACCTTATCCTCCAACTCAGCGGGTTTCTCTTTTAACTCAAGAGTCTCCTCCAAATTCTGTGCATCCAAAGCATCCATCACCTGACACCTCCACAATCCAAAATTGATCTTGCCATCGAACTTCGGAACATCAATCTTCGTGTTATTGATGCTCAGACTCTGTATCGCCTTTGTTAGAGACGAACCTGACGTGCTTGCATCTCCCATGTTGTCGATCTAGCTCTGATACCAATTGTTGTGCGCGGCGGAAGCTTTCTAGGGCAACACAAACAATAACTCGAACCAAATCACAAACAATATGCAAAACACAACCACAAGCAAGAACAAAGAATTTACGTGGTTCGGCAAGTTGCCTACGTCCACGGGGCAAGGAGGGGGGAGATTTTACTACTAGAAATCAAGGGAATACAAATAGGGTTACAAATCTCTCAGACCAAACCCTAAAACAAAGTACTTGATCTCTCAAAGCTCTCCCACAATTGGATGCAACAAATCTCTCTTAGAGGCTGCTCAAAATCGTCTCAAATTCGTCCTTGCCTTAACCCTAAACAATCAGGATTTGAGTTATATACAACTCAGAAATGAAACGGGTCAAAAACCGAAAGGCCCAGCCCAGATCATCGTCGGTCGACCGCGCAGGTCTCGCGGTCGACCGCACCGGTCGACCGAATCATCAAACCCGAGAGCAGAAAATCCTACAGTCATCCTCGGTCGACCGCGCCGGTCGACCGCCACCAGCTCCGGTCGACCGCGTCGGTCGACCGCCCAACTCTCTGCTTCACAGTCTGATTTGGTGCACGTTTGCGGTCGACCGGGCCGATCGACCGCCCAACTCTCTGTTGATTTTTCATGTTTCTCTGTAATTCTTCAAAGATTACCAACTAAAATGAACAAAGCAAACAGGAAACTAGAAGTGAAACTATTTTTATAGTTTCCAACTAAATTTATTAAGTAGCTTTCCTTGATGGCCAAACTTGACAGTAGTGGTGGAGGCTTTTGGTGAAGGCGGTGCCAATGGAAGAATAGATGGAAGGTCTTGGTTTGATGGTGGCGCTGGGGTAATGTTTGAAGGGGGCAGAGAAGATGGATTAGGAAAGAGACCGGTGGAGCGGGCAATGGAGATAAGGTTTGGCTTTTGGTGAAGGCGGTGCCAATGGAAGAATAGATGGAAGGTCTTGGTTTGATGGTGGCGCTGGGGTAATGTTTGAAGGGGGCAGAGAAGATGGATTAGGAAAGAGACCGGTGGAGCGGGCAATGGAGATAGGGTGTGTTGTGCAGGTAATGGAGGTGGTGGTGGTTGAGGGGGAAGGGTCGTTGTCGGTGCCCATCATATGGTCGTGCATAATTTGATGAGCATCTTGGGTGGACATTGACATATAAGGGCTGTTGTGGATGTAGGCATCGAAAATTGCCTATAGGTCTCCACGAACGGTTCAGTGTTAAAGAGCGACGATGAACGCGATCCACAGGAGTTTAATTGACGTCGATGAACGAGTGAAGTGAATCGACGAACTACGTGAGCTGATTTCGAAGGCACGGGCTAATCGGGAACCCTGCGATGTTTACAAAAGGAACAGCGCCCTTCTTGCCTCGTTCATTCCACAGGCAATCCAACCAATGGAGCTGATAGAACTCTTCGTCCGGCTTCCAACGCACTTCGAATCACTAAAATCCGAGTTCGGACGAAGAATTTACGGCGGAAGCAGACAAATGCACCTCAACGGAGTGTCTCGGAATTTCAGAGACACCCCAGAGGTGTCTCCAGAATTCGGAGACACCCCAGAGGTGTCTCCAGAATTCGGAGACACCCCAGAGGTGTCTCCAAAATGTGGAGACACCCCAGAGGTGTCTCCAGAATTCGGAGACACCCCAGAGGTGTCTCCAGAATGTGGAGACACCCCAGAGGTGTCTCCAGAATTCGAAGACACCCCAGAGGTGTCTCCAAAATGTGGAGACACCCCAGAGGTGTCTCCAGAATTCGGAGACACCCCAGAGGTGTCTCCAGAATGTGGAGACACCGAGACACCCCAAGGGTGTCTCGGAATTTCCGAGACACCCCAAGGGTGTCTCGGAATTTCCGAGACACCCTAGGGGTGTCTCGGATTTTCTGAGACACCCCAAGGGTGTCTCGGATTTTAGGAGACACCCCAGGGATGTCTGCACCAAGTGGAGACGCCCTATACACCTTTTTGCCTATAAATAGTGCCCCTAGGCCTCACTTTTGGAGGATCTGGAATTTTGGAGAGAAAGAGGCGAAGCCCTGCTGCAGTGAAGAGTAATCGATCGCTCCAAGGGGGATTCTTCATCAGATCTTCATCACCCGTCCGATCCTTAGTATTAGCCCTTGGCGTTAATACTAAGAAGAGCTAATATCTCGCTTTATCCGAGATATACGCTTCAAAGCTTCTAGATCCCCTCGCGGATCGACGAAGCTCTGTCCGATTTTTCTGGATCAGAAGTTCCTAGATCCCCTCGCGGATTGACGAAGCTCTGTCCGATTGATCCGGACCAGATCTGATTGCCAGGTAGTCCACGGATATCAACGTCCCCGTCACAGGCCAAAGACCCACGCAAGCAAGAGACCGCAAAACAGGATCTTGTGTTTATTTTTGAAAAGTTGTAATTTTTATTTCTTTGTTATTTGAATTTCATTTGTAACGATTGAAGTTTAATGAAATCAATGATGAAGGCAACTTTTTCCGAAAATAAGCTGGCGACCACAGTGGGAGCCAACGGCATCGCTACGGTGTTTTGACTGAATTTTGACCCCCCGAACTTTTTCCTGAACCCCGAATCACGCCGATTCTTCGCCGATTGTTGAATATGTTGATGAATTCACACAAATCAACATTCGACGATGAGAAACCCTAGGGTAAACGCCGGTCAACGCGTGACCCCAGGTCAACGCCATTCAACGCGTTGCGACAAAAGTCAACGCACGGCGGTCCAAAACCCTTGGGTCAACGCCGGTCAACGCGTAACCCTAGGTCAAAGCCAGTCAACGCGTTGCGACAAAAGTCAACGTTTGACGATTCGAAACCCTAAGGGTCCACGTCGGTCAACGCGTAACCCTAGGTCAACGCCAGTCAACGCGTTGCGACAAAAGTCAACGTTCGAGGATGAAAATCCACACCAATCAACATTCGATGCACGAAACCCTAAGGGTCAACGCCGGTCAACGCGTAACCCTAGGTCAATGCCAGTCAACGCGTTGCGACAAAAGTCAACGTTCGAGGATGAAAATCCACACCAATCGACGTTCGACGATTCAAAACCCTAAGGGTCAACGCCGGGCAACGCGTAACCCTAGGTCAACGCCAGTCAACGCGTTGCGACAAAAGTCAACGTTCGAGGATGAAAATCCACACCAATCGACGTTCGACGATTCAAAACCCTAAGGGTCAACGCCGGTCAACGCGTAACCCTAGCGACGATGAACGTCACTATCCGATCCACAGGAGTCCAATTGACGTCGACGAACGATTGAAGTGAATCGACGAGCTACGTGAGCTGATAGGATTTCGGAACAACGAAGACCCGGGCCAATCAGGAATCCGGTGATGTTCACAAAAAGGACAATGCCCCTCATGCCTCGATCACTCTACAGATAATCCAACCACCAGAGCGGATCGAACTCTTCGTCCGGCTTCCAACGCACTTCGAATCACTAAAATCCGAGTTCGGACGAAGAATTTACGGCGGAAGCAGACAAATGCACCTCAACGGAGCGTCTCGGAATTTCAGAGACACCCCAGAGGTGTCTCCAAAATTCCGAGACACCCCAGAGGTGTCTCCAGAATTCGGAGACACCCCAGAGGTGTCTCCAGAATGTGGAGACACCCCAGAGGTGTCTCCAGAATGTGGAGACACCCCAGAGGTGTCTCCAGAATGTGGAGACACCCCAGAGGTGTCTCCAGAATTCGGAGACACCCCAGAGACACCCCAGAGACACCCCAGAGGTGTCTCCAAAATTCGGAGACACCCCAGAGGTGTCTCGGAATTGTGGAGACACCCTAGGGGTGTCTAGGCTTTTCCTAGACACCCTACACCCCTCTTGCCTATAAATAGTGACCCTTGGCCTCACTTTTTGCAGATCTGGAATTTTGGAGAAGAAAGAGGCGAAGCCCTGCTGCAGTGAAGAGTAATCGATCGCTCCAAGGGGGATTCTTCATCAGATCTTCATCACCCGTCCGATCCTTAGTATTAGCCCTTGGCGTTAATACTAAGAAGAGCTAATATCTCGCTTTATCCGAGATATACGCTTCAAAGCTTCTAGATCCCCTCGCGGATCGACGAAGCTCTGTCCGATTTTTCTGGATCAGAAGTTCCTAGATCCCCTCGCGGATTGACGAAGCTCTGTCCGATTGATCTGGACCAGATCTGATTGCCAGGTAGTCCACGGATATTGACGTCTCCGTCACAGGCCAAAGACCCACGCAAGCAAGAGACCGCAAAACAGGATCTTGTGTTTATTTTCGAAAAGTTGTAATTTTTATTTCTTTGTTATTTGAATTTCATTTGTAACGATTGAAGTTTAATGAAATCAATGATGAAGGCAACTTTTTCCGAAAACAGTGGATTTGTACTGCATCAATTCAATGGATTATTTAATAGTGAATATAAAATAAATAAATTATTACGACTATTAATATATTTTTTAATTTTTTAAATTTTAATATTGTTATTACAAAATAATATTAAATAGTTTACAAAATAAAAAATAAAAAATTAATAGACTTTTTACGACATTAGTTCCTTAAATCTTTGATATTCTAAAATAAATCCCTCAGTTCCTCAAATATTTGATATTCTGAAGTACCTCAAATCAGAAAATCAATATCAAGTCCCTCCCCTAAGCTATTTTGAATTAGTCCCTCAAATTATTGAAATTGCTATTATGCTCCTCAATTAATAAGTAAATTTGAAATTAGGAACAAGTGGCCAAGCTCCTTTGAGAGTTTGTAATAAACTTGATATTTCATTAATTTTAATTTAACTTTTGTTGTACACTTTCTGTATATTTCATCTCTCTACTGTTATCTTATTTATATATCAGTACTATATTATTAGAACAAAAACTAATTTTGATTCTACTCCCTATTAATATTAATAAAATTATTAATTAATGTCAAATTTAAGAATAGTTATCAATTAGAGATAAATTGAATAGTTAGGGGTATAATAAGATTTGATTTAAGTACTAATTAAAATAGTACATTTTTGCCTTATATACATCATTAGAGGTTCATATAGAGGATGTCGGAGGTGTCAATTGTTACATGCCATTGACAGGTACATGAACAGTCTTGGTTTCTGAAGTTACAGACACTTTGACAGTCTTCAGTTTCTGGCTTACAAGAGGTTGATATCAGAACATTTGGGTTTGATACCCGAAAACTATTGAGTCACAGCTCACCTGAGATCAAATACAATGTTATGATATCAGTTTGTAGTATTATATGCTCTTTACAATCTTATTGAGGACAATCTTATTGAGGAGTCACTTTCTCAGTCTGTTGACTGCAGTCTTGAGCATTTATTGTCTCATGTCAATGTAATACTCATAGATAACAAAGTACTTTATTGTTAAATTTCCGAGTCATGTCTAACTGAATACACGAACGCATATCCTCGCACTCTATGAGATTATCCGGTTATAAATAAGTTCACCCTAGCTATTTGACTTCAGCAAATTTCCTCCATACTAAGATAAATCAATCTTGGGAGTTAGACGCCAGCTTTGAATTCCTTACTAATTACTGTAGGCGTCAAAAAATGCTAATAGATATCCCAAGCATAGAGAAGATCACTCAAAAATTCACAAGAGTCTCTGACGAGTCTTTTCGTCAGCACTGGTGAGCTATTGGATCAACGACTCCGTTAACTTGGCTGTTTAGAGTCGTTCTTGAGCAGGCCGACGTTGCAAGGAGATTCCTTAACAACGATCGAGCAAGAATCTTGTCTGCGGTCCCCCTCCTTTGGAATTGCAAGAACTTGAAAGTTTTTTTGAAATTCTTCCTATATTTGCGAGACCGAGGAAGATTTCGCGGATGAGGATATAAATACTCCTCAAACTTCGCCTGATCGAATTCGTAATTCGATCTCTTCATTGATGATGATCTTGATCGGTAGCGACACGCGGTCTCGGCAGCGAGACCGCTGGGTCCACTGTGGTCGCCAGTTTGTATTGGTTCAAAAGTTCGCATGCTGTGGTAATTCAATTATACTTTGTTCTATTACAACAAATTCGAAAGGAATAATCTTTTTTAATAAGATCTTTTTTCTCACACAACAAAACAAAAAAATTACAACTCTTGAGAAACAAACACGAAAAATCTTATTCAATTCTCGTTTTCGTGGGACTTTGCCTGTGCGGGAACGCTTTGGTTCGTGGACCGCCGATTCACAGATCGTGAAGAGGTGGGCTTATGATTCTACTTCGTTATTAAAGTAAGAAATTTGAAACGATATCGTGTATCGAAGTTAAGATAGTCTTTCTTCTTAAAATCAGGTCGAAGCTTAATATTCAAGGCGTTGCAAGAAAAGAACTCAAATCTCTGGGCTTCTCTCTGCCTCTGGAATGCTCTAACAACATTGCATCGATTCTCGTCAGAAGTGACCCGTTAGGGGGGTATTTATTAGCCTTCAAAGCGTAGTAACTGCAAAAAACGTTAACAATCGAATGAGAAGTTCAGTACGGCGAGACAGTGTTTACTGTCTCGCTTGGCGAGACAGCGTTTGCTGTCTCGACCGCGAGACAGTAACTTTGCTGTCTCGTCTCAGCGAGACAGTAAATGACAATTGGCTCGCAGGTCTCGAAAATGGCAGTTTCTCGCTGTGTAAACTATTCTCTCACATTTCCAAACTCCGTTATTTTGAGCATTATCCACGTGATTTTCGCCCATGATGTTTCCCACGTCCTTGGCAGTTACATGGACACGTGTAGGGCAGTTACAAATGTAGTTTTGACTATTTCAACACTTTGTTCGGCTGCTGGCGAGACAGCAAAAGGCTTTGTCTCGGCTGGCCGAGACAGCAAAGGCTGTCTCGCTGGCCGAGACAGCACAAGACTTGTCTCGCTGGCGAGACAGTTCATACTTGTTTTGGTTTTTCCTAAAACAGTATTGAAATCTTTTCTTGTCAAAAAAAAAACTATATTCCCAACACCCGCCAACAACATTGGAAGACAAAATTATCACGATGTGTTCGAAACGTAAGCTAATGAACCGACTACACAATCCCCACTTTACCAGGGGCAAAGGTGCTAAAAAGGAAGTTGGAGATTTTTTTAAAAAATTAGTCGTTTTACTATTATGCAATAATCACAAAAGGGGAAACATTAGGTGCATAACTCGCATAATGGGGTAAATAATTATCAGAGATAATCTGCGTGACAGAAACACAGAATTGTAACCCTAAAACAATACTTGATCTCTCATTCAAAGCTCTCCCACAATTGGATGCAACAAATCTCTGCATTGTTAAAGAGAGCATTCTGAACGTGCTCGGTTCCAAGGTACTCCACTCTAGGTCAGGCAACTATCTCCTATTTTACTAAGATTAAATTCAGTTTCGTTTTCAAAAGTCGCGTAAGGTATACCCTAATGCGATTACAAAATGAAACGGTCAAAAAACCTGAAAAGCCTAGCGCCAAAATCACCGTCGGTCGATCTCGCAGAACGGTCGCGCGCAGGTCTCGCGGTCGAGCTACCGGTCCGCCGAATCATCAAACCGAGAAACGGAAAATGTTTACAGTCATCGTCGGTACGACCGCGCGCGTCGACCGCCACCAGCTCCGGTCGACGCATCGGTCGACCGCGCCGGTCGACCGCACCAGCCCCGGTCGACCGCAGTCAGTCGACGCGCAACTCTCTCTGCTTACCACAGTCTGAATTTGGTTGCCACGTTTGCGGTCGACCGGGCGATCGACCGCCCAACTCTCTGTTGATTTTTTCATGTTTCTACTGTAGATTTCTTCAAAGATTAGCCAAACTAAAAATGAAACAAAGCAAACAGGAAACTAGAAGTGAAACTAATTTTTTATAGTTTTCCAACTTATAAATTTAATTAAGTAGCTTTCCTTGATGCTCAAACTGACAGTAAGTGGTGAGCTTGGTGAAGGGGTGCAAATGAAGAAAGATGGAAGGTCTTGTTGATGGTGGCGGCTGGGTAAGATGTTTGAAGGGGCAGAGAAGATGGATTAGGAAAGAGACCGGTGGAAGCGGGCAACTGGAGATAGGGTGTGGTTGTGGGCAGTAATGAAGTGGTGGTGGGTTGAGGGGGAAGGGTCGTTGTCGGTGCCCATCATATGGCAGTCGTGCATAAATTTGATGCGCATCTTGGTGGACATTGACATATAAGGGCTGTTGTGGATGTAGGCATCGGAAACAATTGCCTATAGTCCCACGAACCGGTTCAATGGTGTTAAAGAGCGACGAATGAAACGTCACTTATCGATCCACAGGATTATCAATTGACCGTCGATCGAAACGATTGAATGTGAATCGACGAACTACGTTGAGCTGATAGGACTTCGGAACAACAAGACCCGGGCCAATCGGAACGCCGGCAATGTTCCACAAAAATAATAAGGACAACGCCCTTCCGAGTCTCGTTCATTCCACAGGCAATCCAACCAAATGGAGCTGACTAGAACTCTTCGTCCGGCTTCCAACCGCCAACTTCGCAATCAACAAAATCCAGTTCGGACGAAAGAATTTTACGGCGGAACAGACAAATGCACCTCAACGGAGTGTCTCGGAATTTCAGAGACCAAGCCCAAGAGTGTCCCAGAATTCGAGACACCCAGAGGTGTCTCCAAGAATTCGAGACGACCCCAGAGGTGTCTCCAAAATGTGGAGACACCCCAGAGGATTTGTCTCACTCAGAAATTCGGAGACACCCCGAGGTGTCTCAGAAGATTCGGAGACCATCCCCAGAGGTGTCTCCAGAATGTGGAGACACCCCAGAGGCTGTTCCAGAATTCGGAGACACCCCAAGAGGTGTCTCCCAGAATGTGGAGACACCAGAGGTGTCTCCAAACTTCGAGACACCCAAGAGGTTCTCGAATTTGTGGAGACCCTAGGGGTGTCCTAGGCTTTTTTACCTAGAACACCCTACACCCCTTCTTGCATATAAAGTATACCCTTAGCCTCCACTTTTTGCCCCGATCTGGAATTTGGAAAGAAGAAAGAGGCGAAGCCCTGCTCAGTGAAGAAGATAATCGATCGCTCCAAGGGGGGAATTCTTCATCAGATCTTCATCACCAACGTCCGATCCTTAGTATTAGCCTTGGCCGTTAATACTAAGAAGAGTAATATCTCGCTTTATCCGAGATATTACGCTCAAGCTTCTAGATCCCCTCGCGGATCGACGAAAGCTCATGTCCGAATTTTTCTGGATCAGAAGTTTCTAGATCTCAATCGCGGATCGTACGCAGCTTCTGTCCCGATTTTTCCGGACTTAGAATCTGATGCCAGGTAGGTCCACGGATATTGACGTCCCCGTCACAGGCAAAGACCACACGCAAGGCAAGAAGAACCGGCAAAACAGGAAATCTTGTGTTTTATTTTTGAAAAGTTGTAATTTTTATTTCTTTGTTATTTGAATTTCATTTGTAACGATTGAAGTTATAATGAAATCAAATGAATTGAAGGCAACTTTTTTTCCGGAAAAATAAGGGTGTTCGTGCAAAGCCCGAGACACCACCCTTGGGGTGTCTCGGTTTTGCCGGAGAACACCCCTAGGGTTTTTTGACTTGAAATTTTGCACCCCCCGAACTTTTTCCTGAACCCCGAATCGAACGCCGATTCGTTCCCGATTGTTGAATATGTTGATCGAATTCACACAATCAAAACAGTTCGACGATGAAACCCTAGGGTAAACGCCGTCAACGAGCGTGACCCCAGGTCAACGCCATTCAACGCGT
Organism: Asparagus officinalis; assembly: GCF_001876935.1. NCBI lineage: Eukaryota > Viridiplantae > Streptophyta > Magnoliopsida > Asparagales > Asparagaceae > Asparagus > Asparagus officinalis. The sequence continues at coordinate 7,624,989 of NC_033796.1, forward strand.
TGCGACAAAAGTCAACGCAGTAGTGATGGAGTTATTCGGCGTCCACCTTGGGTCACGCCGGTCAACGCGTAACCCTAGGTCAAAAGCCAGTCAAACGCGTTGCGACAAAAAGTTCAACGTTCTGACGATTCGAAACCCTAAGGGTCCCCGTCCGGTCAACAAAGCGTAAACCCTAGGTCAACGCCAGTCAACGCGTTGCGACAAAAGTTCCCAACTGTTTGACGACTTCGAAACCCGTAAGGGTCCACGGCCGGTCAACGAGTAACCCTAGGTCAACGCTCAGACAACGCGTTGCGACAACAAGTCAAACCGTTTGACGATTCGAACCCTAAGGGCCACTGCCGGTCAAACGCGTACCCTAGGTCAACGGCCAGTCACGGTATGCAACCAAAGTCAACATTTGACGATTCAAAAACCTAAGGGTCCACGCGGTCAACGCGTAACCCTAGGTCAACGCCCAAAGTCAACGCGTTGCAGACCAAAGTCACGGTCGAGGATCGAAATCCACACAAGTCAACGTTTGACGATTCGAAACCCATAGGGTCCACGGCCGGTCAACGCGTAACCCTAGGTCAACGCAGCACGCGTTGCAACCAGAGTCAAACATACTGTGGATCCGCCAACACACTAAGTCAACACATGTGAACGGATGTAGTTCAAAAGTCAATCAATGCACACGAACCGCCAAACTCGATTCAATCAGCTGCAGACTTGAGACTGGTCCGACGACCGGCCAAGCAGATAGTAAACGCAGTGCGAAAGAACTTCGGCTATTCGTCAAAGCATCGAAAATAGACGAAAATCGAAGGAGCACCAAAGAGTTGAACCTAACCTACAGGTCCTTACAACGACTGAAGGCTAGACCAATCACAATCCACAGTATTCCAGCCTCTCTATAAAAGAAAACGAGTCGCGGAACAACTTTGGAGGGGGTATCTGTAGGCACGAAAAATTACCTAATAGGTCTCCGAACGAACGGTTCAGTGGTTAAAAGAATTCGACGATTGAACGTCACTATCCCGATCACAGGAGTTCAAATTGAACGTCGATGAACGATTGAAGTGAATCGACGACTACGTGAGCTGATAGTGACTTCGGAAAACAACGTAAGACACCGGCCATATCGGGAACCGGCGATGATTCACAAAAAAAAAGGACAACGCCCTTCGATCTTCATTCATTCCACAGGCAATCCAACCCAATGGAGCTTGATAGAACTCTTCGTCCGGTTCCAACGCACTTTCGAATCACTAAAATTCCTTAGTTCACGAAGAATTTACGGCGGAAGCAGAACATAATGCAACCCTCAACGGAGCGTCTCGGATTTCAGAGACACTCAGACCAGAGGTGTCTCCAGAATTCGGAGAGCACCCCAGAGGTGTCTCCAAAGACTGGGAGACAACCCAGAGGTGTCTCCAAGAATTCGGAGACACCCCAGAGGTGTATCCAAAATGTGGAGACACCCCAAGTGTTCTCCAGAATTCGAAGAGACACCCCAGAGGTGTCTCCAGAAATGTGGAGACACCCCAGAGTGTCTCCAGAATGATGGAACACACCCAGAGGTGTCTCCAGAATGTGGAGACACCCCAGAGGTGTCTCCAGAATTCGGAGACACCCCAGAGACAACCAGAGACACCCAGAGTGTCTCCAAAATTCGCGAGACACCCCAAGAGGTGTCTCGGAATTTGTGGGAAGGACACCTAGGGCTGTCTAGGCTTTTTCCTAGACACCCTACACCCCTCTTGGCCTATAAATAGTGACCCTTGGCCTCAACTTTTGCCAGATCTGGAATTTTGGAGAGAAAGAGGCGAAGCCCTGCTGCAGTGAAGAAGTAATCGATCGCCTCCAAGGGGATTCTTCATCAAGATCTTCATCACCCGTCCGAATCCTTAGTATTAGCCTTGGCGTTAATACTAAGAAGAGCTAATATCTCGCTTTATCCGAGATATACGACTTCAAAGCCTTCTAGAATCCCTCGCGGATCGACGAAGCTCTGTCCGATTTTCTGGATCAGAAGTTTTCTAGATCTCCTGCGATCGACCGAAGCTTCTGTCCGATTTTTCCGGACCAGAATCTGATATGCCAATGTAGTGCCACGGGATATATGACGTCTCCAGTCACAGGCCAAAAGACCTCCACGCAAGCAAGAGACCCGCAAAACAGGATCTTTGTGTTTATTCTTCGAAAAGTTGTAATTTTTATTTCCTTTGTTATTTGAATTTCATTTGTAAACTGATTTGAAGTTATTAATTTTAAATCATGATGAAGGCAACTTTTTCCGAAAACAGTGGATTATGTACACTGGGCATCAATTCAATGGATTATTTTAATAGTGAATATAAAATAAATAAATTAATTACGACTATTAATATATTTATTTATTTTTTTACATTTTAATATTGTTATTACAAAATAATATTAAATAGTTTACAAAACATACCAAAATAAAAAAATTAATCAGACCTTTTACGAACATTAGTTCCTTAAATCTTTGAGTATTCTAAAATAAATCCTCAGTTCCTCAAATATTTGATATTCTGAAGTAACCTTCAAATCAGAAAAATCAAATATCAAGTCCCCCCTAAGCTATTTTGAATTAGTCGCTCAAATTACTTGAAAGTTGCTAATTATGCTCCTCATTAATAAGTAAATTTGAAATTAGGAACAAGTGGCCAACTCCTTTGAGAGTTTGTAAATAAACTTGATATTTCATTAATTTTAAATTTAACTTTTGTTGTACATTTTCTGTATATTTCCATCTCGATCTACTGTTATCGTTATTTATATATAGTACTATATTATTAGAACCCAAAAATAATTTTGATTCTACTCCTAATTAATATTAATAAAATTATTATTAATGTCAAATTTAAGAATAGTTTATCATTAGAGATAAAATTGAATAGTTAGGGGTATAATAAGATTGATGTTAAGTAACTAAATTAAAAGTAGTACCATTTTGCCTTAATATACATCATTAGAGGTTCATATAGAGGATGTCGGAGGTGTCAATTGTTACATGCCATTGACAGGTACAGTGCACAGTCTGGTTTCTGAAGTTTACAGGACACTTTGACCAGTCTCAGTTTCTGGCTTACAAGAGGTTGATATCAAGAACATTTGGTTTGATACCCGAAAACTATTGAGTCATCAGCTCACCTGGAGAATCAGAAATAACAATGTGTTATGACTATCAGTTTGTAGTATTATAATGACTCTTTACAATCTTATTGAGGAGCTAATCTTATTGAGATCACTTTCTCAGTCTGTTGACATGCAAGTCTTGAGCATGTTATTGATCTCCATGTCAAATGTAATACCATAGATAAACAAAAGTACTATTATTGTTAAATTTCCGAGTACATGTCTAACTGGAATACAAACGAACGCATATCCCTCGCACTCTATGAGATTATCCGGTTATAAATAAGTTCACACCTAGTAATTTGCTTCAAGCAAATTTCCTCCATACAAAGATAAATATCTTGGGAGTTAGAACGCCAGCTGTTGAATTCCTTACTAATTACTCGTAGGCGTCAAAAATGCTAATAATATCCCAAGCATAGAGAAGATCACTCAAAAATTCA